>NC_056736.1:549972146-550262146 GCF_019279795.1 Protopterus annectens | reverse complement strand
TTTCCCATTTTATATGGGAACATAGTCTCATGTCAATTGTCAATACTTCTCTGAATTCAGTGCCACTCTCATACTGTCTTCAACAGTCATGGTCGACTGTTGCAAGTCTTCTCTAATGGAATCCACCAGTTTTTATCTGACTGTCTTCCTCTCTTCTTGCTTTCTTCTTGTCTGTACCAATTGTCTTCTGCTTTCCTGCACATGTGACCCAAACCACCAGAATCTGTCCTTGTTGACCTCTGTAATTGGAATAGTTTGGCTTTAGCTCTGATGTTGTCATTTCTTTACATGTCTTAGAGTGTTTATCCTAATACCCACCTCTGTTACTTCGTTTCTGTAACCTCAAGCTTCTTAAGCAACTCTGCCATCACTGCCAGTTTTTTTCTGCTCAGAAAAGCACTGACTGCACCAGTGCATTATCCCATTTACTTTTTAGCTTTTTGGTACTCTTCTGTCATGCACTAGTTCTGACACTGTGCCAGCTGGCTGCAGCCATTCTGAAGCTGTTGACCTACTCCCATACTTTCCTTTCTATCTCAGATTTAAGCATCTACTAATATCCTCCATTTGCTCTCATGACCATTGAATTATCTGTCCTATGCTTCATTTTGAATTTCTTGAGTTGTTAATTCAATTCCCATTCTGCATTTGTTTGTAGGGCTACATCAGTTATATATAGCAGCTTTCTTTGATTATGTCAGCTTCATCTGTTTGAAGATGTATTCATCAGTAGTATGAACAAAGGTGAGCTCAGAGCTGAACACTGATGCACTGCCATTCCCACTGGGAATCCCTCTTTGAGTCCAACCAATGTTCGTACTTTTATCATCTTGTATATAGACTGATTTAATTCTACCAATGTTTCCAGGTCTTTGCGAACATACTGGACTATAAAAACATACACTAGGTGCCAAAATCATGAAGCAATTTATTTACACAAAATAAAACCACAATAAAAGATTAGTGTTTTTGTGTAAATAAATCACTTTGTGAGTTTGGCACCTAGTGTGTGTTTCTATATTCCTCAGTTTGTTGAGGAATTGAGTTAAGAGTATTGACTACTCATATTAGCTTTCTATGGACCTTGTCATATACTTCTTCCATTCTAGTAATGCCCATTTAGAATTTTTTTTTATCTTTAATTTCTTCCACATTATTTGCCTCACTTTCTAATGCTGTTTTTTAGTGATTGATGTATGAAAGCACACTTTAGTGCTGTTAAGCTCTAGTCTTATACTAGAATATCATATCATCCACTACAGAGCTATGTTTGAAACATTTTCATAGCTTTAAAAGCTGTCATGCATTTTGCTGTCACACAAAAACATAGCATTGAGAAAAGTCGAACAGCACTTTAAGCTATTCATTCCTTAAAAGTACTTGACACTTCTGGCTACTGTCCTTTAGGCAGCAGATATATACCTTTCTAGGTCCTTATGCTCTGATCTCCCACTGCAGTAAACAAAGCAGCTACCATAGGACAGCATCAGAGACATTTGAGGGCTTTGAAAACTGTAATATACTGTGTGCTGCCACAAGTGGAAAAGTACAGCAGAGTAAAGTGTCTAACATCTTTTAAAACTGATGACAGATCAGAAGTGTACTTTGCTTCTGGTCACTGGTTATGCTTCAGGACTAAGTATGCTGCAGCTTTCAAAGCTGTATAATATCTGTGCAATTACATTTTATTTCTCTCTTTAACTGGTAATACATCATAGCTGCTAAAGTTTCATAAAGGATTATGAATCTGTTTTTCTGATCATAACCAACAAAACATGCGCTCTTGAAATGGATGTCAAGATGCATTTCTCACCTTCAGCTCAATCCACACTCAAACTGAATTTTTATTCAGCCATTTCTTGAAGGCAGATGAACAGACAGAAACACAGTTGTAATCCTCAATATTATCATTTGCATTGGACCTTGAGTGTTTTTAAATGGGTCATTGATAGCACTGAAGCACAGAGTAGTATGCATTTTACTTGTCCAGACATCTTGAAAAATGGGTATATCGCTATTGGTCAAATAATAAATGGTAAAAAAATGCGTCATTATTTCTTTGCACCATTACTGTGGTACTGAACTAATTAGTACTCAGAAATGACACACTCACATTCTTTGCAACAACACCTCATTTCTGTCAGTGACCATTGCAGAACAAAAATAAACCTGCTTGACTTAAAAAATAAACAGAATAATAAAAAAAAAAAACAGAAAAAGAAATGCCTATAACAATACAATAAATGCCAAGATATATGGGATACTCCAGCAGTGACAGAAGCTTAAAAAGCTTTAAGTATAGTTATCTAGTCAAATAGAATTTGACAAAGTAAACTTTCTTAGGAATACTAAGACGTATTTGTTATAACCACTTTGAAGAAAATAAGGTAAAAAAGTTATCATAGTCCACTGCCTGAAAAGAAATTGCTTATTGCATTGAAGCTGACAGGATATATGATACTGCTTATCACGGCGCTAAAAAAAAAGATATGTAATTTGCTGTTTGAAATCATTCTTCATGCAGTGCTGCTGTTGAGGCTACTTTATCTCTTCTTCCTGATATTAGTTTGATTTATTGCTTTTGACGTTAGACCTTACAACATAAAAATAATCTATTTTTGTTAGACAAGGGCATGCAGAGCAAACTCCAGCACAACAAAAAGACATTGGTTGTGCTTTTTTCCGTTTTTATTTGCAGTTGCTTGCTTGACTTCTGTAATAGGAAAATGTGAAACTGACATCAGTAGAAATGAAACATTAAAGGATGAAATTCTTTCACCCATTTGGATTTCTTTAACAGTTTTTTAATTCTTCACTTATGGTGCACATATTAAGTCTTACCTTAGTTTGAAATCTTACCAGCAGTCTAGTAATACAGGATTATATGCGCACACACACACACACATACCTACATAGATAAATAGCCAGACAGCTATTCCCATATGTTTATGTATGCATGCATGCATGTCTGTATGTGTGTGTGTGTGTGTGTGTGTGTGTGTGTGTGTGTGTGTGTGTGTGTGTGTGTGTGTGTGTGTGTGTGTGTGTGTGTGTGTGTGTGTGTGTGTGTGTGTGTGTGTGTATACGCTCGAGCGTACTTGTGAGTAGTGTCAAATCTTTGCTATATCTTGCATGTATGCAAGACACAATAAAATAAGCAGACAGAGCTGAGTGCATACAAAGAGTCAATGTGGTTTAAATATTTGAAATGCTGTTGATGACAAAACAACCTACAGAAAGGCTCTACAAATTCAGTTCTCTATGATACTGTCAGTGATTACAATATTTCCTGAATGGTAAATGAGTCTAATTATGATGAAATGGTGAGTCAGAACTGCGGTGCTTTGTATCTATAATTAATCAGCAGATAGTACTTTTTTAACTAATTATGCTTAGTGTTTTATTAAATTATGTACAGAACTAATAAAAACACATGAATTACACTACAGCATTTTAGTTTGCTATTCTTGTCAACTGAAGCATTACACCTAAGAAGGTACCTCGGCTGTCTATTAATTGGGATAGGTTTAAATTCAAGACAATGCTGAAGTAAAGACAACATACTCATAGGTAGTTACTAAGCATACAGCCTAGGAGACTGTTTAGGAGCCTATGCCAGATTTCCAATGCATTGTCTTGGTAAGTGACTTGCTCAAAGTCACACAATACACAAATAAAGGCAGAAGGATTCAAACCTTGTACTCTGAACAGGTCAGAGCTTTAGTCTTCTGTGTTAACTGCCAGACTATAGTTCTGTCATGCCAAAGTAAGCAAGCAGCAAGCTTAGCATTAATGATTGAAGCTCTGTAGAATAAAACCCCATGTTATATCTGAAGCTCTGTAGAATAAAACCCCATGTTATATCTGAAGCTCTGTAGAATAAAAGCCCATGTTATATCTGAAGCTCTGTAGAATAAAATCCCATGTTATATCTGAAGCTCTGTAGAATAAAACCCCATGTTATATCTGAAGCTCTGTAGAATAAAACCCCATGTTATATCTGCTTTTGTACTCTCTAATTTTCTAGTTTACATACTTCTCTAAAGGAAGGAACTTTTTTTTTTGCATCTCTTTTATCTTCCAAAGCTGACCACCACTGGACTCTGATGCCACTCCTCATTTACTAGGTCTGGCTAACCCTATTTGCCTCCCAAAATATACTTTAATAAGGGAATTCTGGATCCAAGTTGAACTCTTGTTTACTTACTTTTTTCATCCAACCTTATGTTCATGGCCACACATTATGGCGGAGATGTGCAATAGACGAACTGTTCTGCACTTCCACAAGGAGAAGGTATCTGAAAAGTGCATTGCCCATGCAAGGAAGCAATTATGTGGTTGTTTCCTCAGCCTGCACCTGAGAAATCCAATGAAACTGTACCTCATGCAAGTGCCCCTCCATGAATGGGCTTGCACATCTGTCTTTCCCCCTCCATGAATAGGCATACACATCTGTCTTTCTCTGTCAGCACCCCAGATGCTTAAGCTGATAAACAAACCTGGGTAATCTGTATTGTAATCAGGGCTTTATCCCTCTAAGCCATGGGACTGGCTAAAATAAATACCTATTTCACATCATTAGTCACAGTATATACTTGACTGTGGTAGTGGTGCTGAGGTAGCGTTGTCGCCTCACAGTTAGACATTGCCTGTTTGATTCTCAGTTAGAGTGTCTTCTGTGTGGTGACATGCGTGAATGGGTGTTCCTTCATTGAAGGTTGTGTGTTAGGCCCGACAAGCCAGCACGTAAAAATCTACTGCCAATCATTAGCAGACCGGAGTTCCGCTGTGGCGACCCCTAACCTGGAAAAGCCGGAAGACACAACAGTCACAGTATATACTTGGATTCACAACTCCTAACTATTCTAAGTGTTTTTTGTTATAGGCAGCAAGAATCACTTAAAGCAAATAATGACATGCACAATGGTATGCTTACATTTATTTATACTTGGTTGTTAACAAAAATATGAAAGTGAGGTTCCTTTCAGTCATTTATACGCTGCTATGTCACTGCACTCCAGTCAACAGTAAAGTCCACAAATCAGCTAGGAAGCAGCACCACCAGTCAATAAGAATCTAAATAGTCTCACAGCTCAGGAACTCTAGATGCTAATGTAGCAAACAGGAGACACAGACAGCAGAAATGCACGTTAGCTATGCATTTTGGGAATAAGACATATAGTTGCACTTGCAATTTTCAACTTCCTGTTCCTATCAAGTTTGCCTCCTAGGTTCCATCAGTTGGTTATTAACCTGTGATTTTCTTAATACTCTTCACAGCTGCTTCCTAGATCTTGTGTGGCTTCATGGCTATAAGTTTCTTTATAGGTGTTTTGATGAGAAGTAGTCCATACAGAACACACTTCCATTCTACAAGTGGCTTCCAGAAGACCACCAGCCTAGACGTCCTATAAACAGAGTCTGGAACCCTCAAGTACCTTCATATGTTATACAGAGAGATATGTAATCTAAAGATAAAGTGGGATTCACTTGATCACCTTTTTTCATGAGTTTGAGATAATTGGCCTCAGCTTCTTCCTTAGAAGTATAATTATGTTGAAGTAGTCATTATCAGAGGCTGTTTATGCCATACTTTATCTGTGCAGTACTAATATCCGTATGATTTCTTGGACTTGTTCTTTCTCTGTATGGGATAAAAGTTTAACTGCTATGGTGTGGGGAAAGGATCAACACCACCAGATTTTGTTAATAGTGAATACTGTGCTTTTAATTTGTAATTCTCCAAAGTCTCTGTGAAATAAGGTAAGGGATCAGTTTTGGAGAAAACTAATGGCTTCAACATGATATAATTTTAGTTGGATATTGAATATATGTGACTAGATATTTTGCTTTTGTGTTCTACATCATCTGCTTTGACTAATGATGCTTTAACTTATCTGATTGGATAATCATTCTACATTTCATGTTCTTATTGATTAAGGTACATGATTCACTTTATGGTCTAATAGCTCTAATTTAAAATTGCATTTCAGTAACAGTTCTTGGTTCTCTTGATGTTGGAGAGAAGCAAACTTAAAAAAAAAATCTAGGACTACCTTCATTATTTCTACACTAGTGAGCTACAATTCACATGCAACTTAAACCTGCAAAAGGTGAAACCATTATCTATATTCCTTTTTTATCTTTTTTCCTCCTTACTCAGCTTAACTGATAGTTTGTATTTCTGTTTTTCTGACTGACTTAACCAAAAGGGTATCACTCTTAGTCTTGCTGAAAAACAAAACAGTATCTAGAACAATAAACGTTGATCTGTTTGGAAAAAGAAGCATCTGAGGAAGTGCAAAAATATAAACAACAAACCAAGAGATATTTGAAGAGTATAAAAATGAATATGGGCATGGGAAAGAAAGAGAGAGATTTGATATAGTGCAATGTTTATGCAAATGAAAAAGCTAAATTAATCAATATAAAGTAGGTTGCCCCAAAGATATTCAAAGAGAAATACAGGCACAGGCATCCAGCTATGTAAAACTTCACAATAAAAAAAATAATATCACAAAGAGGGAATGTAGAAAAGAAGATTAGTAAAATAGAAAATAAAAAAATAGAAGTTGAAGTTATGCAGTACATGTGAAGTGAAGGATTTGTTGTAGAAGGTCTAATACAAGTTACATCACAACATGATGGAGTGAGTCCCCAAAGTATGGAGAAGCAGTAAGATCAGGAAACATGTGAAGAAGAAATATGGACACGAGAAAGAAAAAAGAGATTTATTATGATGTAATATTTATGCAAAGGAGGAAGTAAAACTATATAATATAAAAAGAGCAGCACCAAAGATATTTGTAGAGAAAAACAGGCAAAAGAATCTGGACATGGAAAAAACTTTACAATACAAAAAATAAGAAAACAAAGAGGAAGAGTAGAAAATGAGATTAGTAATGGGGAAGTTAAAGAAATAGAAACTGAGGTTATGGTGTATCTGCTAAGTAAAGGATTCAGTGTAGAAATTCTAATTCAGAAAGTACCATAACAGGATAGAGTAATGGATATCCAAATGAAGGAGAAACCAGTGGAACAGGAAGGAATTGGTCAGACACCATATGAAGATAAATTGGAGCCTTCCACAGGAAACCAGAATAAATGTTCATGTGAAGCTGGACTTCAAGGGAAGGAAAAGGAAACTGTGGAAACTGATGCAGTCCATGCTGGGGTGTGAAAGGCCAGTGAGTTCCCATATGACAAAGCAATGGATGGCACAGGATGAAATTAAAGAGAAGGTGCCCCAGGAAGATGGTATAGAACCTTCCGTAGAATATCCACAGGAATTGGAAGCAAGGGATCTGCCCTCCGTTTGGAAGAAAAAGAGCTAAGACAAGAGTTGCTTGATTTAATAGACATAGACAGATATATGAAGATCAATGAAAGAAAAACACTGCAGAAGGTTAATAAAACACAAAAAGTCAGAAGTCTGATAAAACAAGTGAACACAGTAATTTGGACTGTTCATAGAGATCCATATGATATAACAGAAGTAAAGAGGATATATTACTGTGCAGCTAAATTAATAACTGATAAAGTTCTACCACAAGAACACAGGGTAGTGAGGCAAAGGAAGGGGAGAAATCGAATACCATCATGGAAGTATTGAATTGAGAAAAAATATAAAGCAAATAAGACAAGAAGTGTCACTGTTAGAAGACTATAGAAGAGGGAATAGATCAACAAAAATACTAAGAAAGATAGATGTGTTAAAAACAGTGCGCAGTATTAGAACAGACTGGCATCTATCATGCACTAATAAATTAAAAATTTCAGCACAGGCGGAAAAACGTAGAAGATACACAGATAAATATAAAGGAAAAGTACAAAATAGGCAATTTAGTGATGACCCAAAAAAGTTTTATAGAGAATTAGGAAACAAGGTAAATGGAATTGAAAGACTGCCAAAAAAGGAAGAAATAGATGCTTTTTGGAGAAGTATCTATGAAGATCCTGTGGAACAAAATAAAGATTCTAAATGGATAAAAGAAGTAAAAGAAAGAATAAAAAGTTTAAAGGTACAGGATATGAAATGGGATGAAGTAACAGCCAGAGAGATTAAAACAAAGTTCGGAAAACCCTCTAATTGGAAAACTCCAGGCCTAGATGCTGTGCCTAACTTTTGGCTGGAAGTATAAACATATTTGTACGAAGATTTAGCCATGAGTAAGAACCATTTATATGCGCACTCTGAACAGACACCAACCTGGTTAACAACAGGAAAAAACAATGCTCTTACTTAAGAGTGAACCTGCAAGCTACCCTAAAAGTTATAGACCAAGAACTTGCCTTCCGACAACATATAAACTATACACAGGAATTGATGTAGACAGTGTTTATAGTCATTTAGATAAAAACTCAATTATGGCAGTAGAACAAAAGGGCAATAAAAAAAAGTCATATGGAACAAAGTAAACTGTAAAAAGAGGAAGAATCTAAGTATGGCATGGATTGACTACAAAAAAGCATTTGATAGTATCCCACATTCATGGATAAAAGAGTGCTTAAAATGTATAAGATGCAACCTCCACTGATCGACTACATTACAGTGGCCATGAAATAGTGGCAGAACACTTTGCAAGTAAGCCATGATAAAGTACAAGTTAATATCCCAGTGATAAAAATTCAAAGGGGGATATTCCAGGGTGACTCTTTAGCAATGCTGCTATTCTGCCTTGCGCTTAACCCATTATGCTGTCTACTTAACAGGTTTGCCCATGGCTATAACTTGGCTCCTAGAAAAAAAAACAAAGTGTAAAGACTTTCATTGTCTCTTAGTCAATGTTTTAAAACTGTATAGCTCATCAGATGAGGAACTGAAAACACAACTGTATAGTGTCAACATTTTTCAGATGATATAAGAATGTCATTTGGTCTTGATAAATGTGCGAAAGCAACCTATAAAGCAGGAAAACTGCAGCACCAGGAAAACATCAGTCTGGGACAAGAATGTGATATATAAGAACTTGAGCAAGAAGGAGTGTATAAATATTTGAGAACTGATGAAGGGTCAACAATAAAACATGAACAAATGTGAATAAAACTTAGTAAGGAATACTTTTCAGAAGCATTAAATTAATTCTGAAAACAGCGTTGGCATCTAGTAATAAAATCCAAGCTATAAACCAATTTGCTCTTCCTGTCCTTATAGTTTTGGAGTGATTGACTAGCCCCAAAACATGTTGGATAGATTAGATAGGAAAAGAAGAAGAATGCTTCATGCTCACCAAAAGATTTATAAAAATGAATGTATACCAAGATTATATATCCCCCGTTCCGAAGGAGGAATGGGCCTCCTTGAAATTGATTACATGTACAGATCTGTAGTCGTGGGACTCCACACATATCTGCTGACCTCACAAGACCCAAATGTAATGAAACTTTTGAAACATGAGGAGAATAAATCTAAGATGACTTCTCAGCTTAATCTAGCAGAAGCATATCGGTCTCAAGCAGGAATGGAAATCAAACCAGAAATACATAAATATCAGGCAGCAACTGAATGTGCCAAAAAACAAAAGAAAGAAATAATTTAAGGTTAAGGACCAGATGAGAAGGCAAGAAATGAAGAAAATGCATAAATATAATTGCAAGTATAGAAAACCTCTTTAAGAACCTCATGTTGATCAGAAACAAATGCAGGAATGGTTGAGGAGAGGCAAATTCAAACCAAGAGATGAAAGGTTAATATTGGCAGCTCAAGATCGACGGCTGTGTAGAAGTTATTTTACAAAGTCCATTGAACATGTGGGAGAAACAAAATGTAGGTTTCGTAAAACCAAATTGGAACCAGTTGCACACCTCATTGCTGGTTGCAACGTACTAATGTCAGAAGGACTGTATACTGAAAGGCATAATAATCTGACAAGACTGTTGCACTGGGGATTGTGCAAACATTATGGTATAGAAGTGGCTGAAAAACACTGGGAAATGTGAGCCACAAAGCATCATAGAAAATGAAGAAGTCTACATCACATGGGATCATCCATTACCAGCAGTACAAAAGATATATGCTAGAAAATGGGATATTGTTGTCCAAGAAAAGAAGACAAAAGTAGTATTGGTCATTGAAATTGCCACACCCATTGACTACAGTGTCTTGCATACAGAGAGACCCAAAGTCATAAAATATCAGAATTTGCAGGCAGAAATGAGAGCAGTGTGGAAGAAAGATACCCAGACATTTCTAATAGTAGTAGGAGCAACAGGTCTTAAAAAAAGAATCTACTATCATATTTAGATATGCTACCAATACTTGTAACTCCATATGAAATGCAGAAGGAGTCATTACTGGGCACACTGTGGGTGCTGCGAAGAGCACATTTGGCTGACATCAAAGATTGAAACAATACTAATTTCATGTACTTTAATCGTACCTTGACTTAGGAATGGTGCCCATTCCTGTCATGGTATTAGAAACCCAAAAAGAGTGAAAAAACGCAGACTGCAGAATTTCACTGACTAACATGATCTCTCTAAGTTCATCTCTGAATTGCCCTATTTCTCCAAGTACTGCACATTGCATAAATTCATCAACCATAACAGTATTTGATTTTTGAAATGAAGGGCTAGATAGGACAATCTTAATTTTTATACTTAAATTTGATGTACCACAATTAAATGAATGTTCTACCTAATATGGTTCTTCCTATTAAGTAACATCTTTGTGACAGCTCTCAAAGACTTACAAAAAGACAAACTTCCCAATAATGTCCCAGAAAAATAAGTCATTCAACAATTAGTACATATAAATTACTCATCCTTAAGTATTTTGCTAGCATCTTCTAATTAAAGAAAATCGGTGTGGTGTGTGCGTGTGTGTGTGTGTGTGTGTGTGTGTGTGTGTGTGTGTGTGTGTGTGTGTGTGTGTGTGTGTGTGTGTATGTGTGTGTGTGTGTGGGTGCGCACGCTTAAGTACGTATGTATGCATATATATATATATATATATATATATATATATATATATATATATATATATATATATATGTATATATATATATATATATATATATATATATATATATATATATATATTGCTTCATTCAAAGAGTGATTTACGTTTTAAGGCATTCTGCATTTCATCAAAAGTATTTGATTGATGTATTCAGAATCCATTAAAAATAGACAAATCCTGGGATTCATTGAGAATTATGTACAATTCTCCCTAAGGCTACACTATTTGTGTGTGTTTGCATAACTGGCAACAGTGCTCATTGAATATGCAAGCTGCTAAAAATGCCTACATGTTTTGTAGCACCTATCTGTGGCCAGCACAGGTATTAGTGGCTACAAAAAGGTACTTAGAGGGTAGGTCACACATTATAAACAAAAGGTGTTGCCTGCAGGCAAACCTAGTATGAGAACAAGCACATACACCATAATACAAGGCAAGGCCTACTTTAATGAAAGAATTAAAGATGTACAGTAGGTGAAGGCAAACCTGTAAACTGTACTTTGATATAGGGATTACTGCACAAACAAGAAGCAGAGAAAGTTAATCAAGGAAACTGAATTCAGATAATATAAATTAATGTGGTTAGTGCACAAAGAGCATTATTGACATAAATGAATTATGTCAATGTAAAAAGATAATGCTGCTCCCTTTTATTAATCCAGGTGCATAAAGAAAAAAGGAAACGAAGACAAAGGATGTGAGAGGGACACAGGGCTACAGTGCAACAGAAGGGAATAAATAAATGAGGTTTGGTAACAAACCAATTTGTCCAGGGACATCTTCAGAGGGGCAGTTAGATAATATATTAGCGGGAGTTAAGTGGGTGGGGGGGGTTAAATGGGAATGAGGGATGACTGGGAGGAAATGAGGTAAGAGTAGGGAGGTGCTTAATGGGTTTTATGCAAGTGTAACTGTGTAAGGAAACACGTTTTGGCGTAAACTTGTGTTAAATAAAAACAAAGATTACAACACAGGAGGCTCAGATACAAAAGTTTGCTAGTGTACACCAGGAGGCAAAAAACGTACAAGTACAGAATTTTGTCTGACATGATACAGAAAGTATACAATTCTTATAATTTCTACTTTCTAGTTTGTGCCCACCTTTCTGATGTGGTTGGTCACAGGGCACCTACATCACTATGGTTCACAATATCCTACTCATAAAGATTGCTGATGTTATATATTTTAAAAAGTTTTCCCTTGGGAATAATACAGCCTTGCAAAGCATCTGGTCAGTTATAATGTCTTTCTGTAAATGTTACTTCTTCAAGGTTTCAGGCCTGCTTGAATACAATAGCTGGTTCAGTCTTGTAATACGCCTCTTTGTTCTTCTTGCAACATTCTCCCAACAGCTGCATCTTATCTCGATAACATTTACAAGGCCAATTGTCCCAAAGGAAGGAGAAGAAGATTTTCAATGCTTTATACATTTAGTTTCCTGACCCAGCAGATAATCATTAGTGAAAAACATAAGCTTGCTGAGCTGGCTACTGTCAGGGTCAGAGTTCAAATACACTGCAGTTCCAAAGCTTCCAACAATTACATGTAAAATCATTCTTATTGCCATATTATTAATAGAATAAAATGCATTATATACTATTTGCTTTTTAACTAGCCCATTATATATGTTCAAATACATATTTTTCTAACATTTTCCTCTCTTTTAATACTTTTTATTCTATTCTGAAATATAAACAATGTTATTTCATCTCCTAGCCTTCTCCTTTAAGGACTGTAATTCCTCGGTTAAAAGTAAAGTTTCTGAGTCTGAGGCTGCTTGCTTTGCATTTCCTTTTGAAGTTCTATCCTGTTGTTTTGTATGAGCTAAACATTTACAAATAGCTACTTTAGTTGGTAACTGAATAGAATCTAACAGGTTCAAAATAAGTTGCGCATGATTAATCGGTTTACCATTAGACGTTATCATTCCCCTGTTTTTCCATTGTTGCGCAAAAACATGCACTGTAGAGAAAGCATACTGACTGTCAGTATACATTTTCACACATTTATCTTTCCTACAGTGCAAGCCCGTGTTAAGGCTATCAATTCTGCTGCTTGAGCAGATAGGTTATGCGATAAGGGTTGGGCTTCTAAGATTTCTGTATCTGTAACTACTGCATACCCCACTAGATTTTTCCCTGTAGGGCCCCTTCTGCATAAGCCATCCACGTAACATGTCACCTCGGCATCATGCAAGGGCATATCAGTGAGATCTTGTCTGGGCAAGGTTATTTGCTCAATTTCCTGCAGGCAACTGTGCGGTGTGCCATCCACAGGGGTTGGAAGTAACGTTGACGGGTTTAATGTTGTACAACGTTCAATCACCATATGAGGTTGGCTCAGCAGTATGGTCATGCATGAAAGATGTCTAGCAGGAGAAAGATATGCTATTTTTTCTTGCAGTAAAATTATCGCGACTGCATGAGGCACTCTCAATGTGAGAGGGTGGAATAACACCACTGAGGCCGAAGCCTGTATTGCCATTGCAGCTGCGACTACTGCTTGCACACAGTGAGGCAACGATCGTGCCACTGGGTCTAACTGTGATGAATAGTAAGCTATGGGGCGTTGCTTATCCCCATGCTGTTGCATCAGAACTGACATCATATATCCCTGTTTACAATCTACGGTCTGAAAAAATCATTTGTGGCAATTCGGGAGTCCTAAAACTAATGAAGAAGCTATCAATTGTTTTAGTCTGCAGAAAGCTGTTTCTGCTTCGGGTTTCCATTGTAACAAATCTTGTGCTGCCATTGGTGTTTTATATATTAAATCAGCCAGTGGAGTAGACTCTAAAGCATAGTTTGGTATCCAGCTTCGACAAAAATTAGTCGTTCCCAAGAAGGACATCATTTCCTTCTTGGTTGCTGGTTTGGATGCTTGTAAAATTGCTGTTTTTCTGTCTTCGTCTAATATTCTACCTTCATTGGATATTACATATCCTAGGTACCTAACCTGTTTTTTCCAAAGTTGTAACTTACTTTTGTTTACTTTATGTACTTGTGCTGCTAAAAATTTCAATAACGCTATAGTATCCTCCCTGCACTGATGCTGGGTAGGGGGTGCTAGCAAGATGTCATCCACATAAAGCAGAATCTGACTACCTCCTGGTGGGGTAAACCCTGCCAGGTTGCTAGCCATTTCTTGTGCAAATATTGTTGGACTCTCACAATATCCCTGTGGTAGCCGAGTATAGGTGTACCTTTTACCCTGAAATGTAAATGCAAACCAATACTGGCTATCAGGATGTATAGGTATTGAAAAGAAAGCATTGCTTATATCTACTACAGTGAAATATTTTTGTTGTGGCTTCAGATCATTTAACAAGGTGTGTGGGTCTGGCACCGTAGGTGCTCTAGGTATTATTGCATTGTTTACAGCTTGTAAATCCTGTACCATCCGCCATTCCCCATTTGCTTTTTTAACAGGAAATAGAGGGTTATTACATGGTGAATCAAGAGATTCTACCAGTACTCCTTCCTTGAGTAATGCTGCTATTATAGGTTTGATTCCTTGTTCTGCATCTTTCCTCAAGGGATATTGTCTTTTTTGTGGTCTAAATGCTGATTTTGGTGTAATAGTAACTGGTCCTGCTGTTCGAATAAGTCCTACATCTGACTTGCCTGCTGACCAAAGAATCTTTGGTATATCACACAAGGCTTTTTCTTCTTCTTCTAATAAGAATGCTAATCAGCTGTCCTCACTAGTTTGTAAGTGTACAGCTGGATGTGTCTGTGTTAGCCAATTCAATTTCTGTTTTTGTATTCCCTGCTCTGATAATTCTGAATCAGTTTGTTTTTTCCACCTTGTTACTTTTTCTCCTAAATCTGCCCATTTCACTTTCTTGTTTTTTGTTAAGCTGACATGCGGTAGTCGATTAGATTTGTACAGTGCTATGAATTCCTGAGGTAATGAACAGCTTACCACACTGTTTCCCTCAGTATCCCAATACAAGGTTCATAATACTAATCTGTTTGCAGGATTTTTAAATAACTCTTGCTCATATTCTTTATCAGGTCCTGGTATGCTACAGTAGTATAGAGTACAGTGTAACAAATGCTGTCGGTCAGTGTCAAGGGAGGGGGCTTTACTGATGGCTACATTCATCAGTTCCTCGGTTACTGCCCCTGGACCAGTCGTAACTAGGTCCTGGCTGTACCAGTAAAAAGTCTCACCCTCCGGTCGCACCACAAATGTATCCATTTGCCTTTGTGCCTCCATACCCTGCATGGTGGGAACTACCGCTATGCCAAATATCTGCATAAGATCTCTTCCCAGTAGATTTACTGGACAATTTGCAGAAACTACGATTTTACTTTTCTGAGTCATACCTGACACAGGGTCAGTTATTGCTATATCATGGGAGAGTGGCTCCCTCTATAGCTGTCCGTTTGCCGCCTTTACTAATATATAATCAGGTGATTCGGAGTCTTCTGGTAACTTGGAGGGGTGTATCAACGTCCATGACGCTCCTGAGTCACACAGGAATTTTACTTCCCTCCCCTCCACCAGAAGTGTAACTTCCGGTTTCGTGTCTGCCAGATAGAGCTCCAAGCTTAGTAATGCCAAATGTAGAATTTCACTTTCTTCATCCTCCATATCTACTTGCACTTCCTCTGTTCCTTCTACTACATTTACATTTGTTCTTTGTTTGTTAACTTTTTCTGATGATCTCTGACTTTCATCACTACCATATAGTCAGTCTTCATCATCCTTGCTTTCTGTGGTTACCTTTTTATTCTGCCTGCAATCACTCGCTAAATGTCCTTTCTTTCCGCACTTAAAGCACTTACCTTTCTTTTTTCTTTCTTCAAAATCTTCTGACCGTTTGTCAGATTGTCTGTTTCTCTGGGCATTTTTCTTACCCTTTTTACCTGACTGTACTACAAAGACCTCATCTCCGTCTTCAGCAGTGAAGACCTGTGTCTTATTTTTCTTTTTACTATTGAAGTGTCTTTCGGCATGTCTAGCATATTCAAGTAAGGCTTGTAACCTACTTGTTCGATGATCTATCATATGCTTCGTAATGAAGCTACTGATAGGTGCAATGCAACCTTTCAAAAACGCATTTTTCAGTTGCTGTCCATACGAGGTATCAAGTGTCCGATTTTCAGGAATAGCCATACCACTATGGTTATTGAAACATTCCAATAATCTACCATAATACCCATCTACAGTTTCATTCTCTTGTTGTATGCATTGGTTAATGCAAGTCCAATCTGCTCTAGGTTTCCATTTTTCAGAAATTTGGTCTGTAAGACCTTTTACTCTGTTGTCTAGTTCTGCGTCACTATGTGGGAGTGGTTTAAGCTCTGCATTATGAAGATTCCAGGTGCCACAAATCATGTGCCAGTCTGGACCTACAATTTGTCTAACTACCTTTTCCACTTCTTCCCCATTCAAGTGGTAACTTAGTCTCATACCTTGTAAATCTTGTAAAAACTTTGTGTAATTGACTTTTGGATGGGGGATTCCCTCTGTAGCTTTCCGGATATCTTCCGGTGTCCATGGTCTATATACTAGAAGAGTTGGGTCCTGCCCTTCCTGTCCTGCTTGAGGATTTGGTACCTCGATAAGTGGACAGATTTCTTCTTCACTTT
This sequence comes from Protopterus annectens, assembly GCF_019279795.1. Taxonomy (NCBI): domain Eukaryota; kingdom Metazoa; phylum Chordata; order Ceratodontiformes; family Protopteridae; genus Protopterus; species Protopterus annectens. The sequence goes on along the minus strand of NC_056736.1, from coordinate 550,245,589 downwards.
CCTCTAGTGTGTTTTTTCCTATTTGATACGAGTCTGTATCCCCAAGTGTTTTACGTGTCCGGGAAATAGTTTCAATAGGATCTCTAACAAATGATTTTAATGTCATTGTGACATCAGGATAACGTGGAGGTGGACTAGCTTGTCCACCTGCTTCATATCCTGAAAAAGGCATCGGAGGGGGCGGGGGAGGAGGAGACATGGCTATTACTATGTTATTATCCTCTTTGTCTAAAAATAATGTTTTAGCATTTTTAGTTTTCTGTTCCCTTCGGTTTACTTCCTCAATCCACCTGTGTGCATGAGGAATGCCTAATTGCTGTTGCTTTTTTGCCTGACCTTCTGCGTCAGATTTAAGTTGTTTTAAGAGTTTAACTAATGAAATTTTATCTAATTTACCATCAAATCCATATTTATTAACCCATTTTGTATAATACCTAACATTATCAGCTCGTTGTAATTGCATATATTTTGCATCTTCAGTTAGGGGCGGATCTCGCGATATTTTAGTGCACTGATTTCCCATATTAAAATAAAATGTTACGTAACCCTTTTCACCACGTGGTATTTCAGTTCCTTACACAGTTTATCTAGAATAACTGCCTACCTTATTCTGTTTCCCTGATCTCTGACAAAATATACAGTAATTTCCTTTTGTCCCTGATCTGTATAACAAATCCCTGACAATGACATTTACTGTAACCTAGTCCCCGATCTAAAACAGAAAAAAGGCAAATATCTTCCTACCTGAGCCTCCTGAGTCGACCAGTTCGAGACCGCTCTTCGGCCGAAGATCAGAAAGTGGCCAGCCTCTCAAAACGACAATTCAGTCGGAGGTCTTTTATGTTTCAAGAAGAACCGTTTCGGTAGCTTCTCCTGCGCAGTGTTCGACACTCTGATCTGTAGCTGTCTGAGGGTTTCCGGCTCGAAGGACCAAACTGTTAAATAAAAACAAAGATTACAACACAGGAGGCTCAGATACAAAAGTTTACTAGTGTACACCAGGAGGCAAAAAAAGTACAAGTACAGAATTTTGTCTGACATGATACAGGAAGTATACAATTCTTATAGTTTCTACTTTCTAGTTTGTGCCCACATTTCTGACGTGGTTGGTCACAGGGCACCTACATCACTATGGTTCACAATATCCTATTCATAAAGATTGCTGATGTTATATATTTTAAAAAGTTTTCCCTTGGGAATAATACAGCCTTGCAAAGCATCTGGTCAGTTATAATGTCTTTCTGTAAATGTTACTTCTTCAAGGTTTCAAGCCTGCTTGAATACAATAGCTGGTTCAGTCTTGTAATACACCTCTTTGTTCTTCTTGCAACATTCTCCCAACAGCTGCATCTTATCTCGATAACATTTACAAGGCCAATTGTCCCAAAGGAAGGAGAAGAAGATTTTCAATGCTTTATACATTTAGTTTCCTGACCCAGCAGATAATCATTAGTGAAAAACATAAGCTTGCTGAGCTGGCTACTGTCAGGGTCAGAGTTCAAATACACTGCAGTTCCAAAGCTTCAAGCAATTACATGTAAAATCATTCTTATTGCCATATTATTAATAGAATAAAATGCATTATATACTATTTGCTTTTTAACTAGCCCTTTATATATGTTCAAATACATATTTTTTAACAACTTGCTATATGGCAAGCTTACATCCAGGACGACCTGTGAGTACTATGGGTGGACAGGTAGGCCATGGGTTAATGATGGTACATGGAGAGGAGGTGAGTAATATTTGGATTTTTTTTTTGGGGGTGGGGTTCTCAGGGTAGGGGAAGAAGGATTTCAGGCTTTGTGCAGGTTGGAAGGTTTTTTTGGTTTGCTGGCCATTATGATGTTAGGAATGCTGCAGAGATGCACAATGAAATTCTTAATATGACTGCTTTTCTCTTGGTTTATGTAGGTATTTTAGTCCTTAAATTAGCAATGATGTTCAGCTGCATGCTGAAACCATTATCTAGGGCTGACTCCTCTCTCACTTTGATCGTGGGGGTTGTGATTTAGACCACATGCCCACAGCATTATTTAAGGCTGGCTCCTCTCTCACTTAATCATTGCGAGTAGTGATTGAGATTACATGCCCGCAGTGTTATGTAGAAATGTGGTTATCAATGAACTTTCATTGGTTCTGTACCTCCCTGGTTCTTTTAAGCAGTATCGTTCTTGACTACAGCGGGAGTTGAGAGAATTTTCATCCTCCTGCAGCCATTGTCAGTAGCGAGCCGCGATTCCATCTCCTGTTTATTATTTTTATTGTCCCTCAGCTCGTTAGTGGTAATGATTTTGGTTCTTTTACTTGGGTTCAGGATTCTCTGGTAAGGGTCAGTCTAGCATCCTAATTTTATGAAGCATTTTCCTCAGTTGAAGCTGCGAGTGTTTTTTGCCTGCTCTGAACAAGTTGGTGTGATGGTTGTTGCCACGCATGCATGGTGGCAGTGACGATCGGAGGAGTGTGGTCAACTCATATCTCTCAGCTGGATTTTGGAGCTCACCTTATGTGAGCAAAGGATGCATTCCTTGGTTAGTGACTCATCTGGCCAGATCTGTCTTCATTATTTTCTTCTCCATTTCATAGGAGATACATCCTCCCCCCATGGGCTATGTGGTGCATATGAGTGATGGCCGTAGGTCACATATGCTCAAGGCATGACTATCAGTCAAGGGAAAGGGGGAAGGGATGATTAACAGAGGAATGGTCTTCTCAACTGTACAGATTTTAGCAGAATGCCCAGATGTTTGCATCATATTTGGTTATTTCATTTAAATTGAGTTTTTCAGACAAATTATTGGCAAATCATTGAGGGTGCTTCATGGGTTTTGGGGACAATGGTTACTGTTTGTGGCTGTATGGTGCAGTTTTTGTGTAGTGGGTAGTCCAGACCCTAAAAAAAAGTCTGTCTAGATTTTTACAGGGTATCCACAGTTTTGTCTTGTGTTTTGGGCAGGTTGGTTCCTCATTAAGTTTGTGATTTTCTGGATATTCACGGTAAATCAGTGAGAACTGAATTGAGTAAAGGCAGCCATTTCAGTTTTGGAATTCATATCCTTCAGAAATTGCATGATAACAAAAGACCTTGGCATCCTGATGGCTTTCTGGGATGTGGGTGCAATGATTGGAATTGGTCCCAGATTTTAGGGCTTTGTTCCCTCATTATTTTTATTTTTGTTGAGATATTTTATGGTACAAAGTTGAGGGCTTTGGAAACTTTGGGCTCGTTGGTGGTTGCAGTGCTGGTTGCAACAGCTCCAGGCTTCTCACTGGTTGGGAATAGCCAATAATAGCAGCTTGTTGGGGAAGACATGTTGGCTTGGTCACAGAGTTGATAAAAGAACATCAGCTGAGACTGGATTTATATTGGTTACTATTACAAACAGTTTTATTATTTAGTGAAATTATGCCAATATAATGTCAAAAGAACTTTGAGAACCACTAAAACCAAATTGGGCTGTCATATTTAACAGCAGTAAATATACTTAATTAACTAAAAACATCATCCTATAAACTTTGCTGTATTCTGAATATATCTGTTGAAAATACATATTGTATGCAGACATAAAATTTAAACACTGTGAGAATAACATAAATGCATAAAAAACTATTGTGTCTATACATATATATATATATATATATATATATATATATATATATATATATATCTATCAGCAAAAAGACCAAATACCGCCAGGTATAGCACTCTCATCAACAGTCCAATAGTTTAAGAAGAAATCGATGAGTGCACCATGGGCTGCAAAGTAACTTCCAGTAAAATATCACCAGAACTTCGTAGAAAGTCCAATAGTTCACATTTATTGTAAAAACAAACAAACAAAAGAACTGCAGTAGAATGAGCGCTTTCGCGTTGCACATCAACGCTTCATCAGACATAAATGCAGTAAAAACCACCCCACCCTAAATGCTAAAAACTTCACGACATCACAACATTAATTAATGCAAAACAGCCAAACAATGCACAGCATTAAAACCCAATGTTGATTGAAAATAAGAGATTAAACTCAATGCATGAGGGATCTAGATGTTAAAAAAGGCTTAATGGAAAACCTATCATTAAGCCCAAACCTGTGGGCTTGTAGTTTCTGGATCCATTTGCCTTCTCTTTCTTCTGTTTTGTTTTTAAAGTTGCCCAATCTGCTGTTTTTAACAACCAACTCCAGAACTTGAAATTTAAAATTATGTGTGCTGCCAAGCTCCACTACGTGTTTCGCCAGAGCATTCATGATGTTACCTCTTGTGATGGCATAAATGTGCTCTCTAACACGCTCTCGTAGCGACCTGGTTGTCATGCCAACGTAAAATTTCTGGCATAGTTGACACTCGGCTACATATATTAAATTCACAGATCTACAAGTGGCATAATGTTTAAACAAATGCCTCTTATTAGTAACAGGATGTGTGAAACTATCAGAGGTACAAATGTATTTGCACTGATTACAGGTGTGACAGGGAAATGTGCCTATTTTGTGAGACAATTGTGTGTTAGAATGGCTCTTATCATAGCATAATAACCTATTGAGTGAAGACATATTCCTATAAGCCACTCTAGGTCTTACATCAACCAATGATCTGATTCTCTCATCGATCATTAAGATACCCCAATGTTTATTAAGGACATCCAGGATATAGTTATTCCTATTGGTGTATGGAATAACAATCCTGTTAACAATATCACTTTTTCTATTTACAGAATGTTGTGGATGACCATTGAATCTATTGATCAAAGGAGCTCCTTCTTGTGATCTACGACGGTCACCCATTGAAATGGCATCATACACATGCTTCTTCTCATAGCCCCTAGATAAAAAGTTCTTAGCCAAATTCTCTTTATGTTTAAGATATGCTGCTGGTTGTGATGTTAACTTAGATACTCTAACCGTTTGATTGGTAATGATATTCCTATGTATATGCTTCAGATGCATACTCTCCCGGTGTAGTAAATTATTCCTCCAACAGACCTTCCTGTAAAGTTCAGTATCAAAGCCATGAAGACCCTTAATAACCTTAACATCAAGGAAATCAATACTATCAGGGGAATAAGAGCATTCAAAACTAAGAAAATCAGTAGTGTTGTTAAGATATGACACAAAGGCCAAAAGCTGTTCAATGGTCCCTCCCCACAAGAGAAACACGTAATCTACAAATCTGTTGTAAAATTTTATATAATCAATGTATTCGGAGTTTTTATTCAAGACAAATAGGCTCTCCCAATTGGTGTTGGCACATGGCTTTGATCCACAACATTCTGTAAATAGAAAAAGTGATATTGTTAACAGGATTGTTATTCCATACACCAATAGGAATAACTATATCCTGGATGTCCTTAATAAACATTGGGGTATCTTAATGATCGATGAGAGAATCAGATCATTGGTTGATGTAAGACCTAGAGTGGCTTATAGGAATATGTCTTCACTCAATAGGTTATTATGCTATGATAAGAGCCATTCTAACACACAATTGTCTCACAAAATAGGCACATTTCCCTGTCACACCTGTAATCAGTGCAAATACATTTGTACCTGATAGTTTCACACATCCTGTTACTAATAAGAGGTATTTGTTTAAACATTATGCCACTTGTAGATCTGTGAATTTAATATACGTAGCCGAGTGTCAACTATGCCAGAAATTTTACGTTGGCATGACAACCAGGTCGCTACGAGAGCGTGTTAGAGAGCACATTTATGCCATCACAAGAGGTAACATCATGAATGCTCTGGTGAAACACGTAGTGGAGCTTGGCAGCACACATAATTTTAAATTTCAAGTTCTGGAGTTGGTTGTTAAAAACAGCAGATTGGGCAACTTTAAAAACAAAACAGAAGAAAGAGAAGGCAAATGGATCCTGAAACTACAAGCCCACAGGTTTGGGCTTAATGATAGGTTTTCCATTAAGCCTTTTTTAACATCTAGATCCCTCAAGCATTGAGTTTAATCTCTTATTTTCAATCAACATTGGGTTTTAATGCTGTGCATTGTTTGGCTGTTTTGCATTAATTAATGTTGTGATGTCATGAAGTTTTTAGCATTTAGGGTGGGGTGGTTTTTACTGCATTTATGTCTGATGAAGCGTTGATGTGCAACGCGAAAGTGCTCATTCGACTGCAGTTCTTTTGTTTGTTTGTTTTTACAATATATATATATATATATATATTCATTTTTTGTAGCTGTGTATACTTGACTGAATAAAATCAACAGTCAAGGTATCTGTACTCAGCAAATGCCAATCTCCATTGAAAGCTACTTAACATAGCTCTTTGTACTCAAATCTGCAAACTATTTAGTTAATAACTCCTATATCCCAGATATATTAAACTAAATTTCCTACACGACTGTGAGAGTAGACAATGGTGCTTTTTCACCATTAAAATTGCATGTGAAAGAAATGCAAGGTGTAGGTCAGGAATGTAGTAAATGATGCTTGGAGTCTCAACTTTCCAGTTTCATTTAAAAGTTTGATATCATTTGAAAACATGCTAAGAACTGGTTGCTCCTTTAGTTTTAGTTTGTGATCTTTAGCTCACAGGGTACAGGATTTGGCCCATGGTGTGTGTGTGTGTGTGTGTGTGTGTGTGTGTGTGTGTGTGTGTGTGTGTGTGTGTGTGTGTATGTGTGTGTGTGTGTGTGTTTGTGTGTGTGCAGTTTTCTCCAGAGTATTTAGAGTTGTCTTTCTCTTGCAGATTGATGCCATGGGGGATCCTGCTGCAGTGGATGTTCCAGCTGCTAGAGTGCTGTGCAGACCACAGATGGTGGAAATGCATAGGTGGTACCAGCCAATGGTCTGAAGGAAGGGGTCTTGTCAGGTGAGGGATGTTACGGCAAGGAGTGTTTTGCTGCTGGGGCGGTACACAATGAGGTCACAGGTAGTACAAAAACCCAAACGAAGAAAAACAACAACTGAATCAATAAATGAGACTGCAATCCGTCTCCGCTAGGTTAGCTAGTTCAAACAGAGAAACAGGACTTGAACAGGGATAAGGCAGCAAATTTATTAACACACAAGAAACTGAACAAAACAAGTAAGCGCTTTCATCTGCGATGCAGACTTCATCAGACAAAGTACATCCTAATTAACACCATATTTAACAACTTTTTGGCGCCAACTTAAAATGCAAAAAAATCATTTCAAATAGCTGACGTCAAATTTTTAAGTGCCAGTGCATACAATTAATAAAACCTGAAATTCAGTATACAAACACTCAAGGAAGCATTTTAAAACATAACATTGCTAAAATGTCAACAAGTACTGATAATCTTAAAGCCCACTACTATGAAAATATTAAGAATGTAAATATATATACATATAAATAAATAAATAAAATAAATATATATATATATATATATATATATATATATATATATATATATATAAATGTATAAATATATAGGTCACAGGTAGTGATACATTTATGTGCTCATGAGAGCTTGTGTGGTGTGGGAGTAGTGTGGAGACAGGTAGGGATGAGATATGTCAGGGGCATGTTTGAAGCAGGTGTTTAGGTTAGCTATGGGAAGTTTGGGGTATTCTTTAAGTGGGGTCGGAGTCATAACAACTGAGCTTGGTTTGGATTTTGGGCTGGCTGATGATTTGTTGGGCAAGCACTGGACTAGGGATGGGAAACCTTTTGACCCCCTTTCACCTACCACTTTTTTTTGAAATAGGGGAATATCTCAATAAATGTTGCTGTCCTCTGCCAGTAGGTTATCAACTCTATTGCACAAACATTGGGAAAGCCAACATTATAGAAGATAATTCACATAAGTCCTGGTCAAGAACAAGAAATGACAATAAATGTCTCATGACATTCAGTAAAAAAAGTTTTCTTTGCTAATGGTGCGCATTAACTGCATCATTATACTCTGCATGCTTACAAGGGAATACAATAAGGACTATCATAACTTCAACTAAACAACACAGACACTCAATTAAGTCTCATAACATGGACACACTCACACTTGCTAATGTTTTTACAGCTTGTTGCACATTAGGAAATGTTATATAGGCCCTCATCTCCTATAAAGCTCTAGAGTGTGAACAAAACAATTTCAGTAATACACAAATGTGTGCATGAAGACATGCAATACAGAGCATTATTATTTGGAAATCAAGTAATGTCTGTGAGCAGTCATTGACATATTCAGCATTTACATCTCAAACACATTCCAAGGTACATCTCAGAGAGATGTGGATCAGTCAATGATGCCACAGAAAAAAGACATATGGGAGGAGGGGGTGGCCAAGATGGTGAGCAGTTAGCACTGTATTTTACACTGCTTCATTTTAACATCTCTGACAGGATTTTTACATAAAATTGCAAAGAAAATCTTTTAAAGTATGATGGATGTGTAATTAAACAACTTCTGAAAAAAAAACTTCTTCAAGGTAAAATAAATTTGAAACCATTTTCATTGCTTTTTCCTTTTTCCTGTCAAGAAAAACTTAAGGAACTAATTCACTCAGATTGAGTCACTCTAAACAAGAACCAGACCAGCTCGATACCAGGAACTGCAAGTCACCAAATATTGACAAATAACATTGACGATAGTTTACCTAGGTTTTGTCTTTATTATACAGACTTCTGCAGAACAAGTACCCTTCACAATCACATTTCTTATATCTTGTTGGAGTGATAGTTCGTGTAGAGTGTATTCTCAGTTTTTTGAATCACTCTAAACCCAGTGTACAGGACAATACAATGTAGAAAGACATTCAGTCTATACTTCGCAGAATCAATGAACTTTACACAAAGATGGATAAACTGGAAAGCAAAATAGACAACATTAAGGAGGAATGTAAAAAAAAAAAAAAAAAAACAGGTAGAAGTGCTGAGTGAAGCTCTTAAACCAAATGCTTCACAAACTTCAAATATAGAAGAGGCAATGACTGATTTAGATGGAAAAATGACTGAAAGTGAGAATAATACTGAATTTCTCCTGAAACAAAATAATATTTTTCAGGAAAAAAATAGAAGTTTTATAAAACATTCCAGAAGGAAAACATTAGGATTTATGGCATTGCTGCAAAAGAGGAAGGAGATGGTATGATTCAATGTCTAAATACCTGACTGCCTAAGACACTGAACCTGCATGAAGCTCTTTCCTTTGGTATTGAGAAGGAACACTGATCACCGTCCAACACATCAGTAAAGGGAAATCTACTTACACCAAGGTTGTTGATCGTTAGATTCTTTTCCAGCCAAGATAAAGATTTAGTTTTAAAAGGAGCCTTTACTAATTATCCAGTCAAAATAAGAGAAAACATTATAAGCCAATGACTATTCAACTTCAGTTATATCAAAAACAAAAGTGTGTGTCCCACTTATAAAGGACTTAAAGAAAAACAATATTAAAGTACATTTTTCCGGCAAAAATAAAGATTCATCTTATAGAAGGACAGAGGACTTTTAACACTATGGAAGATCCTTTGGAGTTTATACAGAAGAATAAAATTCTAGAAAAAAATGGAAAAAATAAATGGACTGGAACTTGTCTACATCTCTCAAAAGAAATGCAGCAAGAAATGAGTGATCAGTTAAAGACAAAAACAGTAATAAAATGAAAGATAAATACAGAAAAAACATCTGTATATGAGATGTTGGATTTATTGACCATTTTCTTTCCAGTACAGTATCGTGCTTTGTAATTGTTGTTTGACCCTGGTTCCTGGTGTGTTGTAGAGTTATCTATAATTATTCTTTGTTACTGTTGTCTTATAATATTAGTAGTTATTTAATAATTACTGTAACTTGCTAAGCCTTTATCTTGAAAAGAAATTTAAAAATGAACACTCACGATTGTTGCGAGTTTATCTGTACATGCAGAGTTACTGAAAATATATCCTCTGTATTTGTGGAAATATTTCACATTTTAAAATGTTTCATTTTTTATTAGATTGTTTTGAAGGGCTAATATTTATTGTTGAAATGTTTTAAATTCACTCGCTAATGCCACGAGCATTTTTGTGCAATATATATCAAATAATGTTCATGCCTTTAACATAAATTTAGTTTTAAAATAAGCTATTAAGTGGAGATAGCATGTTTGTGAGGCTTTGCTGACCTTTCAACTTACCCTCTGAATTGGATGTGATGTATTAGAATGTTAAAATGGAAAATGCAGTATGTTTTAGGTGTTAAAGCTGATAAATAAACTTAACAAGCATTCATATGTAGACAGTAAAACATTTGTATTAAATCATACATAATGAATATAAATAATTCATATAATGTAGTAAAATGAAGATGAAAAATGAGCTTTAAAAACTAATAATAACTGGTTTGAATTTTGATTGGTTGCTATATAATAAGAGACCACACTGTAGCTTATAGTAAGACACTTCTGATATGACACAAATGATTATATTCTCTTCTATCTCATTTAAAAAATCACAGATAAATTATAATTGATCGATTTTATTTAAAAAAAGTGTTTGATGTTAGTTCAATTTCATTCTTATACAAAGCATAAATAATATATTGGACTGATTATAAGAATAGATCTACTTCATAACGCTGAAATGTCATAATGTTGAATTTCACAACATTGAGACCATAGCATTGAAAATTCAAAACACTGAAAACCCAAAACTTTGAAATCTTAGAACATTGAAAGTGTGCTTCATAACATTGAAAACTGCATTGCACCTGTAAATAATTTCACCTCCACGTACAGCACTGCCTAACTAGCACACTTTCTACTATGTTTCTGCAGGGGGCAAGCCCCCCCTGCACCCCCCCATGTGAGAGACTCTGTCCCCCACCCCCCATAAATTAAATGTACCAACTCCAAGATCGTACTACAGTGGAAAGAAGTTAATTTCCTAACCTCAGTATGGTGATTGTGATACAGTCAGGTTAGGAAATTAACTTTTTCCACTGTAGTGTGATCTTGGATGTGGTATATTTAATTTACAGGGGGGGGGAGTTGTAGTAGAATGCATGTTTGTTAGTTAGGTGTTGTAGGTAGAGAGGATGTATTTACATGTGCATTGTGATTTTCAATGTTATAAAGCACACTTTCAATGTTCTAAGTTTTCAATATTTTGGGTTTTCAATGTTTTGGGATTTAGATGTTTTGGACTCAATGTTATGAAATTCCACATTATGAAATTTCAGTGTTATGAAGTAGACACACACACACATACACACATATATATCTATATATATATCTATATATATATATATATATATATATATATATATATATATATATGTATAAATATGATATAATATACATACAGTGTACCATCAAACTCACACAACACACTTGTGTGAGTGATTACTTACCTAACTTTATATTCGTAAAATTCAAATTCCGAATTATCACATCACCAAACATGGCAATTTAGGAAAGTCGACAGTCAGCAATGTCGACTTTATCAAAACTACGTGGACTTCCGGTTATGTCCCACTAATGTTTTGCAGGGAGGGCAAGGTCTCCTGCACCCCCCCCCATATGGGGGGTTGTACTCCACACACCCCCTGCTACTTATATATACAAACTCTGAGATCACACTACAGTAAGGGAAAGGTTACATTTCTTGATCCCCACTATAGTTCCATTCAAAACAACGAATCCTCAACAGTGAATACTAGTTGGCATTCACTGTTGTGGATTCAAACATTTAAAAATCAATGTTATGAAACCTTGGAAAAGTGACATTTGACCTTCTACGGTTTACGTAACTGTCTTCTAACATTTTGATGGTAAACATATATATATATATATATATATATATATATATATATATATATATATATATATATATATATATATATATATATATATATATATATATATATATATATATACAAATATATGGGTCTACTTCAGAAAAATGAAACCCCAGAACACTGAAACTCACATCACCGAGATGACATGAGTGAAACCCCACTACACCGAAAGACCAGAAGCACGAAATTCAAAATCCTAGTTTTACGGGATTTTGTATTTTGTACTTCTGGTGTTGTGGTGCAGGTAAGTATGTTTGTGTAAGTGTATGCTTGAGAGTTAGTGGTGTGTGTAAGTGTGTGTTGTGACTGTGGTGTGTGTGTGTGTGTGTGTGTGTGTGTGTGTGTGTGTGTGTGTGTGTGTGTGTGTGTGTGTGTGTGTGTGTGTGTATGTGTGTGTGTGTGAGGGACTGTAATGTGTGGGTGTGAGTTTGCCTTGTGTGTCTGTGCGATCTCGGAGTTAGGATATTAAAGAAGAGGGGGAGTGCAGGGTGGCTTGCCACCCTGCCTATCTGTATTGTATGATGTTGTGTTAGGTAGTTTGGGGCAGTTGTGTATGTGTGTGTTATGTATGTGTTTTAATGTGGCTGTGTGTTTTCGGTGTTATGGGGTTTCGTTTTTGTGAAGTAGATCCATATATATATATATATATATATATATATATATATATATATGTATGTATATATATATGTGTGTGTATATATATATATATATATATATATATATATATATATATATATATATATATACACATTTTATATATATATATATATATATATATATATATATATATATATATATATATATATATATAGACATAGATATAAAAAGAAGGGACTAGAATAAAGAATAAAACTGCCACTGCAAGTCCAAACGAAATGTAACAGAACCACAAAAGGAAGGCACAGTCTTCAATCAAAAGGTTTATTCTCTTTTCACGCACTCTAGAGTGTGTGAAAAGAGAATAAACTTTTTTACTTGAAGACTATACCTTCCTTTTGTGGTTCCACTAGAATAAAGAATACATGATATATATGGGAAAGTATATCTGTTCATTCAAACAGCATAGTACATTTGGATTATAATTGAAGCATGGAGTTCATATAAATAGTAAATAGTGTAAGCTAGATAGTAGAAAGAGATAAGAATAAATAGACATGTATATAGTTAGTAGATTGTTATATAAATCATTTTAAACATAGTAAGTAAAATAAATAATAATATGCAATGTCTTGACCTTTATAATAGCAAATGTGAAAATAACAATTTATAACCTGTTTACTGTAGGCCAGAGGATAAGAAGAGGTTATAAGGGAAGATGTAAATAGTGAAAACTAATCTGGCTTATTTAAAGTGAAATGGGATCGAAGCAGCCTTTTCAGTTTTTCTTAATAACATAGAAAAGGGCTTTCTTAAGTAGGGATGATACATGCATGAAGCAGAAGCATGAGCTAAGTGTAGTTAGTCTAATGGGGAGTTTTTGAAATGTAGTTCATTTGTTTTTATCAACAAACTTGAAATATGTTATTCCATGGTTAAATGTTTTAAGGTCATACTGCTAGATAATATTCTAATTGTTTTAACAGTTGCCTCCATAGCTGAATGTTGTTTATCATTATATCTGAAGTATGGTGTCTATATTACATCATTGTACGATTAAAATAGAGAATGCTATTTCATCGTACCGATAATGTCTAAACCACAGAATATTGAATACACGGAACAGCAAATTTTTTCCTGGGGAAAAATTTCACCGCTCTTCAAAAAAAAAAATAAATAAAAAAATAAAAATACTTAAACACAAAGATAAGTAGGGGGCTTTGCCCCCTACCCCCCCCGATGTGGGGGCTGTGCCCCATATACCCCCTTTTCTTAAATATACCAACTCCAAGATTGCACCATAGTGGAGGAAATGGCTAAGTCCTGAAGATGGCCCACCATATTTTTCCCTGTGAAAAAATTCAATGTTCCGTGTCTTTGCTATTTTGCCATTTCGACAGTATTGGATCAACTAAATAGCTTTTGATATTTAGTCCATTCAATTTGCTAATTTAGACCCGAAGTATGTAATAGTTCTTTGCATGAAAGTATTTTAGTAATATTTTTTTATAAATGTCTAATTTTAAAATATTATCTATTAATATTAATGGATTAAATAACCCAGTAAAGTGGGGTTGCCTGCATAAATGCTTGAAGTTACATAAAGATCAAATAGTATTTTTTTACGAGAAATGCATTTACTCAAAAAAGGTGTTGATAAATTCTCATTAAAGAATTATTTGATTTTAGCAGGATCTGGTATTAGATCCAACAGGAAAGGCAATGTCATTCTATGGAAGAATTCTGCAGTTATGCATAATGTAATAGATGCTTATGTTGATAAAAATGTTATGCTTAGCATTGATCTAGTTGAATGGAGTAGGAAAATATTGTAGGAGGCAAAATTGATGGGGGAGGCCTCTCCCTCTGTAACTATACACATTACAGGTGCAGAAAATGCCATTCATAAATAGCAGTATATTGATACACAATGATTATAGTCACTCAATGAAGGTTTTGAGTACCTACTTATGCTGTCGGAGAAGTAGTATGATATTGTAAAGACTGAGCATACCATGGAGAATTCTTACTGCAATTGTAAGATTATATGTGTATTTGAAGGCATTACATCAAATTACTGTTGCAAGGAGTATGTTTGCCTGTAATTTGGTTAAAAGAATGACACAGTCTGTCTTGTCATACAATTCTCATTGTGCTAGGTATACTCAAACCCATGTGATGCATAATGTAGTTGTCAGAGTGATGGTAGAATTTCAATCATGCACAATGTGCCGGTAATCACAGATTGAAATACATGGCTTACTAAGGCAACAACATACAGAATATTGTCACATGTACTCATGCCAGAAGAGAAGCCTTACTACTACTATTAGAAAATAAAAATTCATCAAATGGAGTCATCAGTGTTAAAAATTAACATAAATTATTATAAGAGGAATCCCCAGCTAAACATGTACACAGCAGATATTTGGGTGCCAACATTGTTACCTTCATGTACATTCATAGTCATACTAACACAACAAAGTCTAAGGAGTAATAGAATTAAAAATGATTACATAAGATCACATTCTACAGAACATTACATAAATCACAAGCACCACGAGATGCTGTTTTGCAACTGTGACATCATGCATTTGAATGGATGGCATCAGCACTGTTACATAGTGTGATGGTTCTGCTAAAAAGGAAAGAAGTGGAAGAGCACAACCACAGTGCTCAACTACACAGCCTGTTTGTATCATTTTATGCATAGCATAAGAGAGAAAAACACATTTAGAGCAGTCAATCACTTGTGGATTTAAACCACTTACCTGTCTAGTTACACAGTTTAGAGAGTACAATATCAACAGGCACTGGCAGTGCCACATAATAGGTCATATCACAACTGTAACATAGTGCAGTTTTGAAAGCATTATCTAATCAGTGTGCTTCCAAAACAAGAGTTTTTCCTGGGGATGCTAGAAATGTATAGGTTACTCCCCTGCTTGTGAATCTATGTCTAATAACTGGAAGTGTACATAACACATGTTGTAGCTCAACCAATTATAAGTGACAGTATATAAAGTCAAACTATTTTATCAATGCTGGATTTGAGTCACCTACTTATCTAGTTGCACAATCTATAGAGAACAGTATCAACCACACACACCACAGAAGAAATGTGAATTCTACAGTGACAGAGTGCACTTTTTTAAGAATTACATCATTAGTGTGTAGCAGAGAAGATTTTTGTGTTAAAAGTGAGTAAAGGGATGGGAAAACCTCTCCCATTTTAAATGTGTCTCCTCACTGGAAGTGGATACAGCATATCTGTTGATGAAATTGTGCATATCTGACACCAGAGTCACTCACACACACACACACACACACACACACACACACACACACACACACACACACACACACACACACACACACACACACACACACACACACACACACACACACACACACACACACACAATTTCACCATTGTTGAATTCCAGCCACTTACTTATGTAGGTTACAGAATCTAGAGATCACAGTATCAACCACATGTGCCACAGGAGAAGTGTGATATATAAATATATATATATTTATATATATATATATATATATATATATATATATATACATATATATATATATATATATATATATATATATAGAGAGAGAGAGAGAGATAGAGTACTTTTGAAAAGATGACTTCATCAGGGCATCACAAAGAAGATGCTTGTATTAAACATAGGAGAAGGTGAGGGGGGAGCCCACTTCTATTTTAAATATTTCTTCTGAGTGGAAGTGGGCATAGCATATCTGCTGATCATATCATATGTACCTGACACTTCAGCCATGCACACGCATACACATACATACATACCATTTAAGCACTGTTAAGTTTGATCCACCTACCTATCTAGTTACACAATAGTAATTTTAAATGCACAGAAATAGTCTGACTTTAAATGTGTGAAAATGGACATTTGTAATGATTATCAAATCAGTGTGATGCACAACAGCTATTCTACATCACAGATTTGAGTGAAAAGGCATATGTCTTGATAGGTAGAAGTAACAGCTATGTGCTGATCATCAGTAATTATGTAATGCTCTGATAAGTTATCGGTCCTGTCATTCATTTCCATTGTGTTAGTATAAGTGACATGTACCAGTATCACAGTATTGTGTTTGGATGACAATCACAATTATGAAACAGTAGACTTGAAAACCAAATGTTCATGAGTGTTCACCTGGGGATAATTGTATGCAAACAGTTATATGTGTTCATGCTTGGACCATGCACGCTGGAAATACAAACAGACGTGAAAAAATGACACTGCACTTTTCAGTAACCCTTACTAATTCTGTGTGAATGGGTTCCACATTATTGCACACTGTTTCCCAGTATAAGTGTCGGAGTGCAAACATAACTTTTCAGATTAATGTATTCAGTCAACAACACACTAAAATACACATATTCCATGCAGGCATCTCTTAAGTTCAACAGTCCATGAACTCATACAGATGTTATGCAAACTTCTCACATTTTGTTTTTTTTAATCTCTCCTTAAAATGCACCTCTAACTTGCTCATCTATGGGATGGATTGCACAATATTAATGTGTGTATAGTTGAAATTAGACCAGGAATTAGCAGTAGTGTATGGTTCTCCATGCCAGCCTCCATGCAAAAAAGAAGTATAGGCGTACACATGATTCTGATTAAATGCATAAAAGAGGTGTGTAATTGTAATTTGTAATGTGTCATAATTTACACATTTCTCATGGCACTTAGGTTCATAGGTAAGTACTAAGCTACTTTTCCTTGAGGGCCATTTTAAGCTAGCCAATTTTCCTCAGTGGTGTGAATCAAAACTGTACTTTTATGTCTGTGAAGTAAGCATCTCAGCCTGTATACCAACCCCCACCCCTATTATATTATCTCCCCATTGTGCATTACATTAATCATTATACAGATGATACAGGTGTATAGCTACAGAGACCTCATATCTGGTGACTACCCATGTCTTTGAGACATGTTGCAATTGTTGTTATGCAAGTGTATATATCTGCATGATATGATTTAGTAATAAAGTCAACACATCTATAACAGATGTTTGTGTTATAATTCATATACTTCAAAACATGGATGTCAGTGAAACAACATTGATCCTATTATTTTATGTGGATAAAGCAGCAAATTTGTCCAAATGTGCCTACTGGACTATGTTTTTAACATATTCAGGCTAGATTATGCCTAATCTCTACAGTTATTTCTTGGCAGATATCACCAGGTTGGGAATGGGTATGTAACACACGAGGGAACAAGCATGTGAATCCTGGTGAAAAACCCAGCAATGGAACAATACAAAGCAAGAAATTTTATGGCCAAGATGCTTCACAACAGTATTTACAGTTGGAACATTCCATATTGTGTACATTCAACACTGCAGCCTGTAAAAGAAATGATAATGACTGTCTCCTCATAGTGCTATCAGCCTGTCTTTACATAGCACAGTGAAGCTAACCACACCAGCATGAATGGCATCAGACTAACTTGGCTGAAGGTAAAAAAAAAAAAAAAAATGATTTGATAGTTAGAGAAGATCTAGCCAGTTTATAAAGAAATGAAAGGTAAGTTAGTATAATATTCAGGAATTGTAATACAAAGTGAGAAAAAGCAAGCTTATAATATATTTAGTGAAAAAAAATTGGAAATTGATAGAAGTAAGAAAGTGAGTGAAGAAGGGAGCTAAAGGAGGTGTAAGGTAAGAATAGGTATTTGTTCATATTTAATGTTGTCATTTATCCTGGTGTTGAGCAAGAAAAAGAGCCAGTGTTTGGCTAAGATGTACTTCAAAATGGTTTTGAATGATAGGAGGAAGGTTATTGACCTGGTAGACAGGGAAAGGAGTTCCAGGCCTTAGCAACATAGAATGAATACAGACAACCTCCAACAGATTTGATAAGTTCATATGTTCCTAACTTCATAGGTACTACTATGTATCAGCCCTAGGGCATATACAAGCCTAGCCAGAAAGGTACCCTGGCTTTCGCCAACCAAGAAAATTATTTTCCTGTGCCCCTGTTGAGCAGAGCCACAGAGGTGATCTCCAGGGTGAATTTCCTATTTCCTATCCAATCATCAAGATTTTTCTTGAAGAGTGCTAATGAGAAGCTTTGTTTGATATAGATAGGTAGTTTGTTCCAGAATATGGGAAGTCTCTGGGACAGGAATCTACCCCTCCAGCATGTTCTGTTTATTGTAGTGACAAGGTTTAGGTCCCTAGAGTGTGTAGCTCAGAGGGATTGGGATTTCTTTAAGTGGATCATGTCCAATAGCTCTGGGTTTGACATAGCTTTGTATGTTAGGTAGAGATTGCCTCTGAGTAGGAGATATACACCAGAGTAAAGCTTGAGTTTTTTGAGACGGTCTGCATAGGGCATCTGTTTGAGGCTGGTGATCCTCTTTGTGAGGTATTTATGTGGCTTTTCCAGTTGCTGCAGATGACATATGAGGTACATACCAAAAGGGGCACTGTACTCTATAATGGGTCTAATGAGTGATGAGTAGAGGGGAACAATGACCTATTTTTTCCTGGATAAGAAACCTTTTGTGATGAGGTGTGCCACATAGAAGGATTTCCTGACTACTGTGGCAATGTGATTATCAAAGGAGAGACTACTGACCACCTGTGTCCCAAGGTCTCTTATCACACTTTCGGTGTTAAGTAGAGTACCACTTATGTGGTAGCTCATGGGTACAAAGTTTTTACCAAAGGGGATGACAATGCACTTTCTGGCATTGAACTTGAGGCCATGACTTTGACACCAGGCATCTGTCTCAGTGAGGCCCTTTTGTAGGATGTCCACATCGTTAGGAGTTTCACTTATAGCTCCTAGTTTGCAGTCATCTGCGGACATCATTAGCCAAACACCTTCTGTGTTAGTCTGTACTTCAGAAAAGTAGATACCAAACAGAAGAGGACCCAGGACTGAACCCTCTGATACTCCACTTGTCACTGTTCTGAAGTCAGATTTGGAGTCTGCTTCTTTCACAGTGTGGATTCTGTCAGTGAGCCAGTTCTCAACCCATCTTGTGACATATGGATTTATACCTAGTTTAGTGAGTTTATCTATAAATCCAGAGTGGGAGATGGTGTCAAAAGCCTTGGCGAGATCTAGATAGGCTGTATGAACCACCTTACCCTTGTGTACGGTTTTGGTGACTGCTTCAAAAAAGTCTATCAGGTTTAAGAGACATGATCTGCCTTTTTTAAACCCAAATTGGATGGGGTCCAGAGTTTGGAGATTACCAATGTCTTTGTTTATAAGTTCCATGATGATATGTTCTATGGCTTTGCAGCCCAGGCTCGTTGGCTAATGGGGCAATAGTTCCCAGGGTCTGTGGTGGCTCCCCCTTTGTGGAGTGGGATAACCATCACTGTGCACCATTCAGTGGGCACAAAGCCTGAGGTGAGGCTATGATTGAACATGGTGCTTAGGTGGGTTGCCAGTTCATTCTGTAGTTCATGTAAAACGCAGCCTGGGATGTTGTCAGGTCCCATGGATGCTGTGCTTTTGTTTTTGGATAGTGTGTTTTTTACCTGTGCAGACGTGATTGCAGGAACTTTGCATTCTTCCAGTTTAGAGACGGGCCCTTTAGGGGGTGAGGGGGGGGTAAAGTTAGCACTGAACCTATCTGCCAGGATGTTGGCAATATCAGTTGGTTCTGTATATTTAGTGCCATTGTGCTGTAACTCAGAGCAGATCTGAGTGTTGCCATTGAGATTCTTGAAATAGCTATAGAATGCTTTGTGGCTGTCTTTAGAATCAGTGGCAATTTTGTTTTCATAACTAGCTTTGGAGAATTTTATGAGGCTGACCAGGGAGTTTCTCTAATCATGGGATTTTACTCTTTTTTGCAACAGTTTCTTTCTTCTGTTGTCGAGTTTGTTTATGGCAGGGGACCACCAGATTGGCTTCCTTTTTTTTGGAGGATAGCAGCTTGGTTCTGTTAGGGATAGCATGATCCATGCACTCATGTAAGTGCTTATAAAGTGCATTTGTGTAGGATTCAGCAGCTGTACCTCTATTGTCCATCTGTATGGGTGTCATGAAGTTTGCCACTTCTGTCTTAAGAAGCATGATGTTGGCTTTGAAGAAATTGATTACGGTGGTTTCCCTAATGGGGACTGGGGCCGGGATGTGGATGTCTAGGCTGATTAGCTTGTGGTCGGATCTGACCAACAAGGAATTGACCTCTGGTGTAGAGCATCGGTCTCCCATGTTGGTAATGATCAGGTCTAGGATATTGCTGCCGCTGGGGGGGTGTGGATAACTTGATCCAAGGTTTTGGAATTTATGAATTCCAGAAAACGTTGAGCAAAAGAGTTGGTACATTCATAGTTTTCCCAGTTAATGGTGGGGTAATTGAAATCAACCATTATTAGGGTGTTGGGCTGTACCCTAATATTTTCCAGTGTATCATGAAATGAGGAGTGGGAATCCTGGGGCATGATGGGATATCTGTAGCAAGTTACAATTTCGATTGTGGTCTTGCCCAGAGTTAGTTGCACTTGGATAATCTTGGATGCATTATGCTGAGCAATTAGCCTGGAGGTGTGGATATCCTTAATGAATATGGACACACCTCCGCATTTAGTGTTGCGGTCCAGGTTAGGTGGCCGAAAGGTGTGGTATGAATTATAACCTGGTAATGCAGGGGTGCAATCTGGAGCCTTGAACCAGGTCTCTGTCACTGCACAGATGTCGATGTTCTCCATTTTATGGAGTGCCTGGAGTGAATGCATTTTGAGGTTTAGACTTCTGGCATTGAGTAGGTTTACCCTCAGATTTTGCTTGCTTGTACCTGTTATGGTGGTGAATTTGTCATTTGAACCTTGCCTAAAAAAGGCACTATAGGGATGGCAAGAGCCTTAGTCAGTATCCGGAATCCCAAGGGTGACAGGTGCAACCCATCTCTGGCAAAGCATCTTGGTCTGTCGATCATGTCATCCCAGGCAGACAGATACTGGATCCATCTCAGGTCATTCACATCAACATGGATAATGACATTTGTACTTGATGTGGACAGACAGGTGTTTTTGGATGACTGGGAACATAGTTGTATAGAATGTATTCAATGCTGGACAAGCAGATGGATTATGGATAATTTTTTAAGTGGTAAGAAGCTGTGTATATGTTAGTGGATGGGTTAGGTTTAACCAACTTAGGCTTTTTAGAGTTAAACAGTGGTAGGTTCTGAAAGGGATATTTGCTGCAAATTTAGCAACTTTGTTATAGCATTGCTCAAGTTTTGACAATTGTGATGCCTGAACATTGGTAAGAATGGAAATACCATAAAGAAGGGTGGGGAGAAGATAAGTAGTAGCAAGTGTAGCTTTAGTTGTATCGGTGAGAACTCATTTGGCTCTATAAAGCATCTCTAGTTTTTGATGTGATTTTCTTCTGCAATTTTGTTTATGCAGGTTGAATTTAAGATTATCATCCACTATCATCCCTAATAATTTACTATGAGAAGTGATTTCAATGATTGTATTATCAAGGAAGGATGTTATTTTTTTTTCATGGGAGAGGGATTTGGGGGGGGGGGAGTATTAGTTTGCTTCAGTTGCTGTTAACACATCCTGAGTAATTTTTTGGAGGTGTGCCATGCTGTCAAATGTGCAGATGAGAGTGGATTTATCTGTGTACTATATTAGGGAGTCCTGTTGGGTGGATATATGGAGGGTGTTGATGAGAATGTTAAAGATGTGGAGACCAAGGATAGAGCCTTGTGGTACACTGCTGGTGACTGGGTGATATCGAGAGAGGATGGAGTGCCATTTTACTTACTGATACCTATTGGACAGGTAGCTTTTGAACCATAGAGGGATGGGCTGAGAGAAAGCTAATGAGGGCATTCAAAGTAGAAGTTTGCTGTGACAAACTGTGTTGAAGGCTTTAGACAAGTCTAAAATTAAGGAGGAGATGAGCAGATTGTAATGTCTACATTTATTGACAGTATATGTACAGGTTAGAAGTGAAGTATTAGAACTATTGGAAGGATGGTAGCCATGTTGTGAGGAGGATAGGAGTTCTTCCTGAAGGAGATAGTTTAGCAGTAGCTTTTGAATACATTTTTTAAGGACGTTGGTGAAGGGAGATAACATTACTATATGTCTAAAGCTGGTAATGATTGTTGAATTTCCTACTTTGTGAAGAGGGATAATTTGTTGCTTTTTCCAGAGAAAGGGAGTGTGCAATTCTTGGAATGGTCTATTTATAAGGATTGAGGCAGAGTAGACAATACTGCCAGCTGTTATTTCAATGTACTCATTTTGAAGGTCATCAGCTGAAGTAGAGCATGGTTTGAGTTTGTTTAAAAGTAGTTTTATATAGGATGTGGGCACAGGTTTGAAAGTGAAAGTGGATGTGGTGATACATGGCTGCTGGGCAGGGTTTGGATTAGGTGTTGGGGAATCCTTGGTTAGATAGTCTATTCTATCTATAAAATAAAAGTTGATTTGCATTGTGGTTTTGAATCATGAGTTATATGGAGACAAGTTAGGGCTGAATCTATTGACAGGATGCAATCTTGTTTTAATGGCTGTCCAGAAATTTTTAGAGTTGTGTTTACTATTATTCTGAAAGCTATTATAGTATAACACTTTTGTCTTCATTCATTTGCTTTTTTAGTACAATTGCAAAGCATGGTGAAGTTTTCAAGCTATCATGGTGTTTTACATTGTTGCCATTCTTTCTATGCTTTTTCTCGATCCTGCATTAGCATTCTACTCTTTTTGAATCATCAAATTGCATTATTTGTTTTTACTATCTTCCTTCTAGGAGGTGCAAGACTATTCAGGATATTCAGGAAAGTTGTATTAAATTAATTTACAGCATCATCTAATTGGAATATTTTTAGGAAGTTCTAGTTAACAGATGATAGGTCAGTAATGAACATTTCTGGGTTAAACTTGGAAAGGTTGTGTATTGTTTCATAAACATGCTGTTTAAGTGGATGTGTGAGATGTCTGGTTGTATAGATTGGGAGATGATTACTGAGACAGTCAGACATTGTTCTTGAGGTGGTATATTTGTTAGGTTCTGATACTAGGATCCAGACTAATAGTGAATTTGAAGTCTTGCTGTAATTTGTGGAGCTATTAATTAGCTGAGTGAAACAAAATAAGCTTACACTAGATGTAGGGGAGTTAGAATGTATGTCCAACCAACTGACATTCACATCACCTAGTAGTATTTTTCTTATGAAATTGTTACAGATATCCAGTGTTGGGTATCTTTCAGTATAGCTATATTTTCACCAGAAAGCATGTAAACAATAATAATACATACTGGATTATAATTGTTTAGTTTCTGGAAAGTAATAACAAACTTGGCTGAATGGCATTTTAGTACTGGTTTGTTGTACAGGGAAATGTGGTAGCTGATGGGAAATATTAAAGCAATACCACCAACTTTCCTCTTTATATGGTCATTGCTTATGGTATTATAGCTGAGAGGAGTAATTTCAGAGTAATTTATGCTGAGTTTAATCCAAGTTTCATTTACAGTGAGAATATCTGTTTTATGTTGAGTAATCCAGGCATGTAGTTCAGCAATTTTATTTGTTAATGCTTCTAACATTTATGTCAGCAAACGGTAGATTACTAGGGTTGGAGTTTGACCATTGTAGGGTTAGTGTAATGTGTGGAGGAGAATTGTCTTGATCTTCATTGTACTAGGTGGGGCCAAGATTAAGGTGAATGTCTCCTCCTAGAAGGATTTTAGTATATTGGAGAATTATTGATACTTGTTTTTGGAGAGTATTCTGCCACTTAATTTTGTTTTTGTTTGAGTTGAAATGTAGTTAATCAGGATATATTTGGAATAAAGATGAGGGGTATCATTAAACAGGTTTTGTGTGATGTGTGGAGAATGTAGGGAGGAAGTATGAATAGGTGGTTGCGACAGAGTTTGAGGTAATGTTGAGAACTATTATATACTCATGGTATGATGACAAATGGTCAAATGGCAGGAGAACAATACAGGTTAAGCTGAGGAGTAGGATGTTTAAGTAATCTGTATCTTCTAGTTGGCAATTAGTATGGATGTAGGGATCAAGAAGAACAATGTTTAGTAGTTGTAGCATCTGAAAGCTTATTGAGGGTAAACAGGAAAAAAGTATTTTCTATGAAGGAAGACAGTTTGTCATATTTTGGTATGTCTTTGTTTTATTTAAGTGTTACTTCATATGAATTACAGACAACTTTTACTCAGAGGCACAACTGGATTATTATCATTTGGTAATATAACTGTTACAGAGGGGTTATCCCCTAAGTCATTTGATGCATAGCCTTAAATTTTTGCTTAGTCAGTTCAACCTGATACACCCACAGTAAGTGCACATTAAAGTATTAGGAGTGTGAAACACTTAATTATTCCTCCAGTAAAACTAAATATTCACACTTGAAATCCCTTATCAAGTAACACTTATCGATGGACTAAGGACTTTCTTGCACTGCTAGAGTATGTGGGCAGAATTGTGTAGGTCTTTACACCATGTTTGCCTGCTTAGTTCTTAGTACAGATTGAGTGACATGTGAATGCTAATGATATGACAACTGATATGCATATTCATACTGCCAAAGGGCTGAATCTGCACTACATAAGCTAACTGTGCATGTAAGGCTCTTGTATCATAATAGGGTAGACTCTGTGGTTCCACAGACTTTCTGATAATGTGATTTGACTTACTATACTTTTGTCTACTTAAAGAACTGATTTTCTATAAAGGTGCATTACTGTTTTCTACAAAGGGATTTCCTTTTACATTACTGATGGTTTATGTTTCACAGTAGCATTGTTTGCTCTTTGCATTGCTGTAGACCTTGTCATATATATATATATATATATATATATATATATATATATATATATATATATATATATATATATATATATATATATATATATATATATATATATATGGGTCTACTGCTTTTCATCAAATACCACATATTCGAAAAAGAGCAGTAGACCGCTCAGTTACGCAAAAGTGAATTTATTCAAAAGTGCACTTTCGCGAACTCAGCTTCTACGAATGGATCGCACCACAGTAAAGGACAGCAGGAAACATGCTATGTCCTCCACTGTGGTGCTGTAGTTATGGGCCTTAGGGTTAGGGCATGGGCCATGGTAAGGGGATAGCCCTACTAGCTATCCCCTTACCATGACACGTGCCCTAACCCTAAGGTCAGTGACTACTGCACCACAGTGGAGGACAGGCTATCCTCCACTGTGGTACGGTAGTCATGGACCTTAGGGTTAGGGCATGGGTCATGGTAAGGGGATAGCCCTACTAGCTATCCCCTTACCATGACTCACACCCTAACTCTAAGGTCTGTAACTATTGCACTGAAATCAGTAGTAGCTCGTTTGCTGAAGTAGGTTTCACGAAAGTGCACTTTCGCGTAACCCAGGGTCTACTGTGTGAGTTTGAAGAAGTGTATTTTCGAACTTATACAGTAGACCCATATATATATATATATATATATATATATATATATATATATATATATATATATATGTATATCTTAGCTTTTAATTCAACTTTTTTGGAAGTAAATGTTTCCTGCCATTGTAGACCCTACACAGTTTGGATTTGTCAAAGGGAGAGCATGCCTTCTAAACTTGGTAGACTTCTTCAGGACAGTCACCAAGACCCTGAAAGAGGGGAAATCTATGCATACAGCCTACCTAGACCTGACCAAGGCTTTTGACACTATCCTCCACTCAGGCATCATTGACAAACTCACTCAACCTTGTATCAACCCTTAAATTGTTAGATGGGTCACTAACTGGCTCACTGATATAACCATATAGTCAAAATATGGGAATCCACCTCCAACAGCAGACCTGTAGCCAGAAGTGTACCCCAGGGATCAGTCCTGGGACCTCTACTGTTTGGAATCTATTTCTTTGAGGAACAAGCTAAAACTGAAAGTCTGTGGCTGATAAAGTTTGGTGATGATTGCAAACTGGGAGCGATCATAGAATCTCCAAATGATGTCAACATCCTACAAGAGGGTCTTACACAAAAAATGATTGATGCCAAAGTAATGGCCTTAAACTCAATGCAAAAAAATGTATTAAACGGTATTGTACTCAATTATTGGCCTGATGAGGGAAGAGTACAGATAGGTTATAAGTTCTTTTTTTCTGGATGCAATGCCCTTACTTATTAGAAGAGCAATACAGAATTCCCTGCTTACCACTGTGGAGGCATGGTGAACAAAGATAAGGTTGCTGTCAACGTGTGTGCCCAGGTCTATCACCATTGAGTGCATACTTATGGTGTTGTTATTGATTTTGTAGTGATCAGGAGCATCACTCTTACCAAAAGGAATTTCTAAGCACCTGGAGCTTAGAAATGACCAAAAAGATTCCTGACAAGGAAAATTCAAGGTCTTCAGCATCTGTCCTATTTGGATCATTTGAAATCACTGTTACTTTATTTTGTTTCATACAGACTACTCAGAGGCTATCTATGCCTTGCATATAAGGCAATCTTTGACCCACGTTTATTGGAAATGCTGCATATCTGCAAGTCAAATGGTACATGGGTTAATAACTCTAAAGACCTTAATCTGGTATGTGACATTAATAGAACCTGCTGGAGGGACAGATTTGTCTTCCAGAGATTATCACACCTTTGGAACGGACTCCCACTTCATGTCAAACAGAGATCCTCATTGGCCCCCTTCAAACTCAGTCTGGACAGTGGGATCGGGAACCATAAATTCACCCTGGGGGTTCCACCTGCATCCCTCTTGGATGGGGCAACTAGCGCCGATAGTGGAAATAAGGCTAGAACTTGTCTAGGCTTGTAAAGGCCCTAGAGTCATTAGCCTAGTAACTCCCTATGATCCTATGATCTTATGCACTTTCCCCACTGTTGTATGACCTCAGCATTGGTATATATAATTAGCAAGGTGTGTGTGGGGGGTGCAACTCACCCTCAATGGGATTGCAAGGGACTCTTGCTCCCATCAAAATCAGTGAAAAAAGTGACACAATTTAATCTCATAGAAAAACATTGAAAAATCAGACAAAAATCAAAGCGCATTTTGTTATTTTTCCCCTGAACCCCCCTTACTAGTTATATATATTGATTCCAAGCTCACACATTAGGGAGAAAGGGCATAAACATTCCTTAGTATAACTTCCATTTTGTCAGTATTGTGTGTTTAGATATTTTTACTGCATCATTATTTTGCATTGTCGATATAATGCGATCAGTTGACTGTCGATTAAATGAGGGTTAGATTAAGTGTAGATGACCCATACAGATATATTTATATATATGTGTGTGTGTGTGTGTGTGTGTGTGTGTGTGTGTGTGTGTGTGTGTGTGTGTGTGTGTGTGTGTGTGTGTGTGCATAGCTATGGATATATGCATATATATATATATATATATATATATATATGTATATGTAGATAGATAAGAAGGCTGACATTTTTTCTGATTTGAGACCTGCAGTAAAAAGTTGTTCTGCTGGATTTAATAAACTCTGTGTAGGTTCTGTGCAGAGCCATAATGGAGTGTATTCACATACTCAGTACATTACATCACGTAGCATCACTCAGTCTAACGAAATTAATAATAATGATTGTGTGTAGGAAAGGATTTGCAGCTTGCCTCAGTGTTACAGGCTGCAAAACCTGTGTAGTGAATATGGATCATTCCAGGGCAAGCATGCATTTTCTGAATGATATGAAGTCCGGAACACAAATGTGTATGTCATGATATAGCGACTGCAGTCTTTGGTGATTTCACGATAAACCACCCCTTTTCCCAGGAACAGGCCAAATATATGATGGAAATATCTGAACATTCTGCAGAACTGTGGACAGATCCTTTTTTTTAATGTATTTATTTATTTATTTTTTATTGACAGTATTTGAGGGCTGCTCTGCTTGGCATAATTTTTTTAGCTATGCTCACTTGGTTTGTGTGAAGTGCAGCAGCACACAAACTGGAGAAGTGGATCACAGAGGTTGTAGACAGGACCCAGACAGCCACAGATATGAACTGGATGCATTCAATTAATACTATTGCGCATCACGAAACCAAAATAAGCAATGTTCACTCTGGTTAACAACAAGATCCTTAGAACAACTACTAGGATAGCAGAAATCCATCCCACTAATCCTCTGTCAGCAGGTGTTAAGTGTAGGGGTGAAGTAAAGATGGTACGGGGTTCTACTACAGGTTGTGCATGTTTTACTTTACTTTTGTGAGATTGCAGAGTATAGCAACAAAGTGCAAGATACACAACTGTTTTTTTTCAATCTTCTTCTTGTAATAGCTAGAGGAGTAGGACAATGATATATATGATAAAATTGACTAGCCCATTTACACATGTGCCTGTATACCTAATCAGGTAAAAATTGCATTGTTCGCCACTATTGCTCATTGATTATTATAGTGCAGACATGGTGCCTGACAGTGCACATCCTTGCCTACTGTGTTTGCATGATTTTACAAATTTAAAATGTGCGCACTCTTAGTAAGCACTAGATATGGAATAAGCAGGAAACAGCACCATATAAACTGCAACTGGTGGGAAATGCTCACTAGACATTGAGCTTAAACTATGGTAGGCATATCTGGAGTTGTTGTAGAGGGTGTATGCTTTCAGGAACAGCATTGGAGTATCCAGGAGTCCAAAAATTTTGTTGGAATCCTAGGAAGAGACCTTAGGTCAAGGTTGCTGTAGTGTGACTATTCCGGCTCAGAATATAAATCTGAAGCCTGGAATAGTGTTGCCAGGACCTTAACCAATGCAATATGTATCCCCCGAACAGGTGAGCAATGTAGACATTATTATTATGACCTCCAGAGGAAGAAGTGGGATACCCTCAACCTTTAGATTGGGGAATGTCAGACAGGGAACACCCCACAGGTATGTAAATATCAGTTTCACTGAGTAATCGTAAGAGTTATAAGCTGAATTTATTCAACAATGGTATTCATAACGGTGTTCTGTTCTGCTTTTTCCACAGCTACTGAGGAGAGAGTCTCAAATGCTCAGTCTCATGCCAAGTGTCTAGTAAGAATGCAAGAAGCACGTGGTATGTATGTATCAGAACAGTATTGTCTAAATAGTATTTTAGTAATAATAATAATTTTTATAGTAATTTTGTAGCATTAAAAGTTAAGGGCCACTTAGTTGGTATTTAACAGAGTTGTATCTAATTGAGCATGCATTTCCCAACTGTAAAAGAAATTATACATGCTGTCGTCTGTAGTACAAAGCAATGGTGTCATAATTTCAAATAACAGTAGACATGAATCTCTAAACTGTAAAAGGAAAAGTTGCATGCAGTAGTCAGTAGGCAAAAGAACAGTACAGTATTTAATGTAGTCATCGGTTGTGGGTTCAAAAAACACACTTCCCAAATATACAGTACTGTGAGGTTTTCATCATTATTGGAATGCAACTTCATATCTCCATACCAGTACAATGACTTTCTGTTGTCTGCATTCAGTATAATTGCAAAACACATATGTATCAAATTGAGCATACATATCCCAACAGTAAAAGAAACTATGCATGCCTTAGTCTGTAGCACAAAGTAATAGTGCCATATTCACAAATAACAGTAGGCATGCAACTCTAAATGTTACAAATAAAAGTATGCATGCAGTAGTCTGTAGGATAAAAGAACAGTACAGTATTTTAGAGTAGTCATTGGTTGTGGGTTCAAAAAATGCATATACAATACTATGTTTTCATCACTGTTGGAATGTAACGTCATACATCTATACCAGTGGCACAAATACCTTTCTGTAATCTGTAATCAGAATAACTGGAACATTAATATGTACAATATATACACACATCAGGGACTGGTGGCTACAATCTGCACTATACTGTGCCTCTGTTATAAACTGGGTAGTCTTAAAAGTAAGGAATACACTTGTTAGAGGAGTTTGTAGCGCTAAAAGTAAAGGTTAACAGAACAGAGTAAAATAATTTTATCTATGCTTTATAGGTCACATATGAAGTTACTAATGTTCTCCCTTTTTTCTCTCACCCAACCCTTTTCTCTCTTTTTGGTGTTTATTATTTTATTTTATTTTTTTTTTGGGTGGGGGGGGGTATTTTCTTTTTTTGTGATTAATTTCTTTTTTTTTTTTTTTTTTTTCTCACAGCACAGTGTGGTAGGACTGCCCCATGGGATCCATCTATCCCCACTCCACCACCTACAGCACCGCTGCCCAGCATGTCTGGTGCAGTACCTGGTAGCATTCCTTCTTTCACCCCTGCACTACCCAGCACTCAGGTAGTTCTACCCAGAGGACAGGCCTGTGGCTCCCTCTGGGCACACTGGTGGAGAGGGTGAGTTTATCATCAGTGATGGACTGCCAAGAATGGTGCATAGGATTGTGTGCCTCACTGTTAGCACACACCTATGACAGATGGAGCACTTCCTCTTCATCCTAGTACAGAGCACCCATAGTACAAGCAGACATTGGGCACTGCAGCTAGTGGTGCAGTGAAGTGATGGGATGACAGTCCACTGGGTGCAGACTAGATTCTTACTGTCAACCACTTCGGTGTGCATGGGACCAAGATTTCCCATCCCTTTCCCCATCCATGTTATTCACCCACCTCATGTGTCCTTCACCATCCCTGTCTCTTGTCTTGGTTGTCTTGTCTGTCTGCAGTTGCTTCCACACCTTGTTCAAAACAAAGAATGGATCCGAATACTAGCAGTCCACTCAGTCTACTAAAAGCAGTTTAATCGTACTTAAGTGCGCTTAATTACATACACTTTTCGTCGGAGCACAGACTCCAACTTCTTCAGAGAAAATTCAAACAGTGATACAACCGATGCAAGTATACAAGTATAAATAAACTTCTAACGTAATTGGTAATCAATTAAAGAATTCATCAATTAAAATTTAAAAGTACAAGCTCGCTCCTATTTACTTCTATTTAAGATGAAAGTTACAACATATTACAAATAATACAAAATAAATTCATTAAAAAGTGTTAGTGTTATATTATTGTTAAATATATTTAATATTTAAATATCTTTGATATCTATTTATTTATTTAATCAAACAGTAAGAAACGTAATATGGGGAGCACAATAGTAAAAAGCACAATAATAAAAAAACACATTAATAAAAAGCGCATAGATAAAAAGCATAATATAAAGCCTACCTACAAAGTTGTAATACTAAGGTATGTAAGCATAAGGTAAAGTAAAGTAAAAAAATGAAATAAAATAAAATAAACATAAGTGAACCACAGGAATGTTCCGTGAGAGGACTGCAAAGGTGCACTACAGATGTGTACTAAGGAGTACACAAATATAATCAAATAAAATGAGTAAATAAATATAAATGATCAAGTAATACGTTTGTACCCTCTAAAAGGCTAAAGGAGTAAACTCAGAAAATATATGTATATTTTATACAAATTCTTATCTCTCTAGATTCTTTAACCTGAGGACACATTTAATAGAAATTTATTTTGTTGATAGAGAGATATGTTCATAAAATCCTTTCATTTAGTCTTCTATTGACCTTAGATCTATACATATTGTTTCTTATTGGTTAATAATTCAATTTTTTTTAACACTGTTCACTGTTCTAAAAGCATCTATCTAAAAAAAAGTGACAAAACCACAGAGGAAAACTTGGTTCACTATATTTTTAAATTTCTAATAAATTCTAGTTGGTATCCTCTAAAAAAGTTAATCAGAATTTGAAATTTCTTCCAAAATCAAATTCTCTCTCAAGTAATCATCTCTGGCTGCTCTAACCATTTGCCTTTGACCTTGGACTTCTTCGGGTGTCTAGGTGGGCAACTTGTGTGTATAAGAGAATATGTTAGTTCTTTTTTTTTTAAAATCTCTGGAAAAAAATTGTTTGTTCAGGTAGTCTTTCTCTTAAATCAACATCTAAATATTCTATCATGTCCTTATTATATTTGTGAGTGAATTTAAGGAAATTTGTGCTGTTATTAAAAAATCTCTAAGAAGAAAAACAAGAACAGGACTGTGTCATCCATTCTTCTACTCTACTGATCTCACTAACTAACTGGGGCACCAGGTCATTAACATACTGACTTACCATTCAATTCCAACATCATGTGGGATTGAAGAGTACAGATCCTTTACATCCACTGTAATAAAGTAGCTATCGGCTAGAAAGTTTAAATTGTTGATGGATTTAAGGAAGTAGGTGACCTAGACACCACAAGAAGTCAGTGGTCAAAGGCCAAATGGTTAGAGCAGCCAGGATGACTTCGAGAGATGAAGAATTTTTGGAAGAATGTTCAATTCTGATTAACTTTTTCCTCCAAAGAGGATACTCCCTAGAATTTATACAAGAAATTTTTGAAGAGGTCAAATCCAAAAGATTCAAAGGTGAATACATTCCCTTATTATGTGGAAACCAAAAACAAATAGAAGAAAGTGTAGAGGCAGAGTTTAAAAATAATAGTGAACCAAGTTTCCTCTGTGGTTTTGTCCTCACTTTTAGCTTAGATGCTTATGCCATTAGGAACAGTGTTACAAAAAATTGGGAATTATTAACCAACGATGGCCATTTTAAAGCCCTAATCCCGAACAGACCAAAAATAACATACAAACATGGGACTAATTTAAAAGGGATCTTGGAAGGCAACAGACAAGCTTTCACAAGTAAAGCTGGTATGCACAAGTGTAATATGTGCACTTATTGTAAATACATAGATGAAGGTACCAATTTCACAATAAGAAACAATACGTATAGATCTAAGGTCAAGTTTAATTGTCAAAGTAGACAGGTGGTGTACCTGGCAAAATGTGTTCATTGTCCAGCCTTCTATATCGGCAAAACCGATAGAAGACTAAATGAAAGGATTTACGAACATATCTACTCTATCAACAAAAATAAATTGGACAATGCACTAGCCAGGCACCACAGTGAGACTGATGGGCACGAATTTAAGTTCTGTGCCATAGACCAACTATTGAAGGATGAAAGAGGGGGGTCTGAGTCACTCAAGTTAGAAAGGAAAGAGCTTATTTGGCAACTTAGAACCAATGCCAATCAACAGCCAGGAATAAATGAAATGACATCTATTAAATGTATCCTTAGGTTAAAGAATCTAGAGAGAATTTGTATAAAATATACATATAGTATAAAACATACATATTCCTAATCAATTTACAGTTTGAATTAATCATTCATTAATTCATATCATTTATAACTTTATTTTCTGAGTTTACTCCTTTAGCCTCTAAGACGGTACAAACATATTACTTGATCATTTATATTTATTTACTCATTTTATTTGATTATCTTTGTGTACTCCTTAGTACACTTCTGTAGCGCACCTTTGTAGTCCTCTCACGGAACATTCCTGTGGTTCACTTATGCTTATTTTATTTTATTTTATTTCATTTTTTTTACTTTACCCTACCTTATGCTTACATACCTTAGTATTACAACTTTGTAGGTAGGCTTTATATTGCGCTTTTTATCTATGTGCATTTTATTAATGCGATTTTTATTATTGTGCTTTTTACTATTGTGCTCCCCATATTACGTTTCTTACTGTTTGATTAAATAAATAAATAGATATCAAAGATATTTAAATATTAATTATATTTAACAATAATATAACACTAACACTTTTTAATGAATTTATTTTGTATAATTTGTAATATTTTGTAACTTTCATCTTAAATAGAAGTAAATAGAAGCGAGCTTGTACGTTTAAATTTTAATTGATGAATTCTTTAATTGATTACCAATTACGTTAGAAGTTTATTTATACTTGTATACTTGCATCAGTTGTATCACTGTTTGAATTTTCTCTGAAGACGTTGGAGTCTGTGCTCCGATGAAAAGTGTATGTAATTAAGCGCACTTAAGTATGATTAAACTGCTTTTAGTAGACTGAGTGGACTGCTAGTGTTCAGATCCATTCTTTGTTTTGAACAAGTTTGTTTCTTATCGTTTGAAGTTCATTTGCTTCCACACCTTCCCAACTTACCTCACTCAAACATTTCTACAGCAATTCCCCAAAATTCCTCTCTCTCTCTCTCTCTCTCAAAAAAAAAAAAAAAAAAATGGGCACCTGTCCCACCAAAAAAAAAAAAAATTGTCCAGTACATAGGTCTCCATTTTGCACACATCTTCATGACGCACAAGATTCTTTTAAAGTCTCTATACAATTCTTTATACAATAGATTGTGTTGTGGTCACCCTTCTTTCTTTTCTTTAAGGAATTATTGCACAATGGTACATGGTGCACACAAATGTGCCACAACAGCAAAAGGCGGCAAGATATGCAGATATATTTAAAGTATCATGCATGGTTGTAAAATTATTCCTTCCACCCATACTCAAGCTCAGTACCATCTGCCTCCAACAACAATGCATTAACACTTGCTGCCACAGAGTCAGTTAGATAGCAGATGCATTTAGTACATTCAGTAGTAAGTGACACAGTTTAGAAAAGATTTCCCTTTGTACTTCCCCGTGCCTGCTCCCCATATAACTAATGTTGTATCTTCTTCATTACATTTCTTTGAAATGTGTTATAAAACATTATTGCATGATATTCATTTAGTCTTGTAGAGCAGTATACATAATGATGTGTGATGCTGTTCATCATGCAGCATCATTAAGCAACACTAACAAAATACTTTAATCTATTACCTATAGCTAAACCATTTTCCCCCAAAAAAGTGCATTAATTCCTGCAGGCAGAGATTCAGTTAACTGGCAGGTGTATACAACAGTAGTTAAGTCTGCCATTTGCTATACAGTCTCTAAAATACACATGCTAATCAACTGAGTCTGCAGCACTACCTGTTAATCCAGTGATAAATTAATTATTTTTGTTTAGATGGTACTTGGTTCATATCCAGGTGTATGTTAACAGTGTCAAATACTTTTACAAGTGTAAATACAAATTCTGAAGTGTGACTGTTGCTATGGAGTGTCCACAATATGGCTAGATGGTACTGGTTTACAATTGAACTATATAATACTTAGAAGTGGTTTTGCCATATGTTCATGTTAATGTGCAATGCACACCATGATGCAATATTTTGTTAAAGAATGTAAATGGGGAAGACAAGAAAGTGGTGAAATGGGCAGTGAGCAGTGGAATGCACAAAGTGAAAACAAGGCAGGAGTGTGCAGGAGGGATGCATTAAACAACCATAGCTATCCATTTTTTCCAGAATAAAACATATAAATTTGGCTGAATTCGGACTGTCACCTCCAGAGAGATCAGGGGTGACCACATCACAATCTGTTGTATAGAGAATTGGACAGAATCATGTGTGTCATGAAGACACATGTGCAATATGGAGAGCTATGGATTGTACAATATGTTTTTTTTGTGAGACAGGCTCTCCTTTTTTTTTTTTTTTGGAGGAATTGTTGGGAAGGGCTATAGGAATGTCTGGGTGAGAAAGGTTGGGCAGGTAAGAAAGCAATTGTTGCAGACAGAGAAGACAAACAAGACAAATGAGACAGGGATGGTGAAGGACACATGAGGTGGGTAAACACCATGGATCGGGTGAGGGTGGGGATATCACCGCCACATGGACATCAAGTTGGGTGACAGTGAGAATCGAGTCCTCACCTAAAGAACTATCATCAGTGTCATCTCACTGTGCTGATGTCTGCAGCGTCTGATGTCTGTGTCTTTTTGTGTTATTTAATAGAACAATGGAGAGCAGTGTCTGCAGCAAGCATAGGTATGCACCAGCAGTATGGCGCACAATCCTACACACTGTCACTGGCAGTTGTCATGGGTGATAAACTCACCCCTCCAATCCTGAACCTCAAGAGAGCCCCACGGCTATCCTCTGAGCCAGAACTACCTGAGTTGTGCCAGGTAGCTCAGTGGAGGCAGAAGGGGGTACTAGCAGATACTGCTCCACATGTGCTGGGCAGTGGTGTTGTAGTTAGTGGAATGGAGGCAGATCGGTCCTGTGCAACAGTCCTTCCCTGCTGTGCCATGGGAAAAACAAAAAAAAAAAGTAAACACCAAAAAAAAAAAAAATAATAATAATAATAATAACCCCCCCCCCAAACAAAAGAAAAACTAAAAAGAAGGAAAATGGTTGGGATGAGAGAAAAAATGGGAGAATATTAGTAACCTCATATGTGATATACAAAACATTGGTACAATTATTTTACTCTATTCTGTTACCTTTACTTTTAACACTACAAACTTCTGAGAAAAAATTTTGTTTACTGTTTAGACAACCCAGCTTCTAACAGATGCACTATATACTACAGACTGTAATAAGCAACCTTTGATGTGTGCATACATTACACCTATGTGTCTGCAAATATACTGAATACAGTTTACAGAAAGCCAGTAGTGACACTGATTTAGTGCTCTGATGTATAAATTGAAATATTGATAAAACCTTAACACATTTAGTATTTTTATATATATATATATATATTTATATATATATATGTATATATATTTGGAAAGTGTGGATTTTGAAGGTACAACCTACAACTCCTTGTAATAATGAACTGTTGTTTTCCCTCCAGAGTAATGCATGCACACTTCCCTATTACAGTTAAGTGAATACTCAATTTGATATAGCTGTATAAGTAACAGATAAATGTGTCATAACTTTTTTTTTACTTTAAATCTTTTTTTTATTTTTTTGAATATAGTATCACCTTTAAACTTTAAAGAAAAATTCAATATACAATGTAATACAATCATATAACAATATACCTTCATAACATTGTGAAACTATTTACATTGGTGTCTACACAGTTTAAAATGATGTCAACAGTATATTAACTACAGTATATATCATTTTATTGAGTATTTATTGTCCATTTTCTCCAGTATTTCTGTTATTGTCATCCATGCATTGTAATATAAAGTAGTTTTCTTGGTTGTATTCTTCAGAGTAGAAATTTCTATATGACGTTCAGTTAAGGCAAGATTTTTTAAAGTTGAATTAATGATGGCATTGTACTGATGAAAATGGGGTGAGTCAGTTAAGGTGTTCATTTTGTTTTGTTCTCATAATTAGTATCTAATAAAGTTTGTGGTTTTATCTGGTGAACCTTCCAGTGCCTTATATTTTGGTTAAATATTTTTTAATTCCTTGAAGGAAGGAGAAGTTACTCTTTTCCAATGAATGGTGACAGTCTTTTGAGGTATAGTTAATAATGTCCATAGAACTGATACATTTTTTTCAGGACACACCTTGGCATAGGAGAACTGAATAAGACTAAATATTTACTTAAATGAAAATTATCATTGAATACAACTTGAAAAAAAAATAATGTTATACCAGTATACTTTAAGGCATTTACATTCAGAAAAAATGTTGCCAATCAGCTTTTAATTTTATCTCACATCTCCAGCATATTTCTTCATAGGCAAACATCATGGTTAGCTTGTGATGTATAAAAAACTTCTGTGTAAGAATTTCCATGTCAATATCTGCCAATGAAGTGATAATGTGAATTTTTTTGAGGACTTAAGAATACATTTTTAATCTTCCTCTGATGTTGGATTACCATTTACTTTTGTATAGTAACTCCAGTAGGTTTTGTGTGATATAGTTTTGATTTTTTAATAATTTTATAAATGTTGGATAAGTAGCCATTACCTTGGGAAGGTTGGTTTGTAATGATTATAATATATTCAATACGTTTAGGAGTGTCAGTTGTAACAAAAGTTTGCATTAATTCTATCTTATTTTTAATATATTGCCTCAATGATTGAAGAGATAACATGTCTTCATCTATGGTGTATTTTTATTTTATTATTGGATAAGATTCTTACTAATTCTCATAGTTGATGCCAGAATAATACATTTCCTTTCTTTAATAATTTGTCTTATTAATTTGAAATGTTTCTTGATTATTGGATGTAAAAACTATCAGAAAAAGTAGGAAGGACCATGAATTGATACTGGGATTTTTATTAACAAATTTCTTAAAGTTAGTCAAAGTAAGATGTATATATTGAGATTGTATTTTAATAATTTTATTTTCTAGTATATAGTCTTTAAGCATCCAATAAAGGCAATTTGGTAAAATGGACATGTGATCATGAGTGTGAAAGTGTATAGTTTCTAACCAGATTTGTTCATGTATTTGTTTCCATATAGAAATGTAAAATTAGTTTAACCATAATGTTATGTTTTTAACAATGGAAGAAAGTATATATGTTTCAATAACTGGTAGATTTAGTCTTCCATCTTCCCAATCCACTAAGTGACTGTTTTTAGCAATTCAAGGTTGTTTGGGATACATAAAAAATGTAGTATTAATTTATTATATGTTTGAATAATATGCTTGAAGGGGGAAGAAAAAAGACTTGTATGAGATATAATATTTTAGGAAAAACTATTGATTTAATCAAATATAACCTGTCTTCCATTGTAAATAAGTATTTGTTCCAATTAGTCATCATTAGTTCAATTGTATCTAAAATTATATTATAGTTTAATATGAGTGAATCATTTAAATCATTTGTCAGATAAATTCCCAAATGATGAAGTTTGTCTTCTGTTACAACATATTTAGAGAACTTTTCATTTTTGTATTTTTCCCTTTACTGTTGGAAAGCAAAAATATGGTTTAATTTTCATTGAACTGTAGTCCAGAGATATCTTGGAAAATAGATATAGCATTAAGTAAAGCTTGTAGGGAATTATTTGAATCATAGAGAGTCAAAGGTATGTAATCAGTAAAGAGCTGGAATTTTACATTTAAAGCTCTATTCATTTGCATACCTTTAATTTTATTATGTAATCTAAGCTTATTTGTAAAGGGCTATATTAGTAGTGCCAGTAATAAGGGTGACAAGGGACAACCTTGTTTAGTTCTTTTCATAATTTTAATGGGTCCAGATCTATGGGATCCAAGTTAGACATATGCTACGGAATTTTCATAAAGCTATTTTATTAGTGCAATGAAAGCTGTAGGGAATTTGTATTAATCTAAAACTAGAACTAGATAATTCCAAACAACAGAATCAAATGCACTATTAATATCTAAAGAGATTATAGTTAAATCCAAACCTTTAAGTTTATTATGACCAATTAGTGTTAAAATTCTGTTAATGTTATCATAAGGATTTCTCCCTTTTTATAAAGCCTGTTTGATCTTCTTGTATTAATAAGGGGAGAAAATGTTTGATTCTGTCTGAAAGATTGTCATAAACATTTTATAGTCTACATTTAATAAGGTTATAGGTCTATATCAGGCACAACATTTCTCATCTTTACCTCTTTACCTGGTTTTATTATTGGGGAAACTAATGCATATTTTCAGGAGGAGGTATGTTTGTATCTTCCTTGACTATAGTGTATACTTTTAAAAGTAAGAGTGGAGCTTGATTTGTTATTAGTTTATATATCTCT
Organism: Protopterus annectens; assembly: GCF_019279795.1. Lineage (NCBI taxonomy): Eukaryota > Metazoa > Chordata > Ceratodontiformes > Protopteridae > Protopterus > Protopterus annectens. The sequence goes on along the minus strand of NC_056736.1, from coordinate 550,205,845 downwards.
GGTAATATATTATCTGAACCAGGGACATTATTTGATTTAAGTTTGCTTATTTGTGATTTTAATTTAGTCATAGTGATAGGTTTATTAACAATATTTATTTGCTCTTGTGTTAATTTAGTCAGTAAATTTTTATTAGGGAATGGTTGATTTGTTGAAGCAATAAGACCTGTGAATTTGAAGAGTTATGGGTATTATAATGGAGTCTGAAGGCTTCTAAAATGTTGTTTGAGTCAGTAACTTTCTTCTTTCTGTAAGGGATATATAACTTTTTTATTTGTTTACTTTTAATATTTTTATTTGTTCTGTTTGATAATTGTCTCTGATAAGTGGGATTTATAGAGTAAAAATTTAATATAATTTTTTCTAGGTTAGTCATAATTTTATGATGTAGAATTTCAGAATACTTATTGATTGTTTGAACAAGTTCTGACATTAGATCTGTATTTCCTTTTTCTATTTTGAATTTAAACTTATCTGCTTTATTTTGTAGCTCTAACATGTCTTCGTTCCATTTTTTTGTTTGTTAATATACCGAGATAAAACGTTACCATAAATATATGATTTTAAGGAATCCAAGATATATGTTTCTGATATGTCTTCTGTTAAGTTCATTTCTAAAACTGCTTTTATTTCCTTTGTGTAAAATTCCTTACAGACTTTTAATTTTGTTATATATGAAGGCATTCTTGTGACTGGGATCGCATGAACTGGGGTAAGATCTATTTCAAAAACTAATGCATTGTTGTCTGATAAGGGGCAAGTTATAACCTTGGTTCCTTCTAATTTTGTTGTTAAATCATTTGACACATATATGCTATTAATTCTAGAGTGGGAATTATGTCTATGTGAATAGAAGGTAAAGAATAGTGAGTGTGAGACAGCAAATTCATTGATATCCTTACTACATATTGTGTCTATGAATTTTAAAAGATCTTTTCATGTGGAAGATTTCCTTCATTTTGTTTTTGAATATGTGTCTTTAGCATCCATGATACAGTTAAAATCTCCCACCATTGTTAAACTACCCTTTGGAAAATTAATTATGACTTCAAGATGATGATTGACTGTTTTGACTCCAACTCCTGGGATTCAATATAAATTGACTAATGTATAAATGTTTCTGTTTATTTCAATGTTTATTAAACAAAACATACCAGATGAATCATGATGAGAGTTAATTAGTTTGGGAATAACTGTCTTATTTCTGTATAATATAACTACTCTTCTCTTTTTCTGCTTAAATTGGGAACTTATTAAAACTGTGTAATTGTTGAGATTTAACTTATTTATATCTTGCTCTAAAAGGTGTGCTTCTTGTAGAAATACTAGGTAAGGTTTAGGTAGGTTAATATATTTAAATAAACTTCTCTTTTTTATATTATTATTTAACCCATTAATGTTGATAGACACTTCATATTCTTAATTTAAATTTAAGGTTATATAAACAGTGTATATGCATGATATAGGACATTAAATATGAACTTGTAGAATGTTCCAAGGAGTTTCCTGCATACATTTTATGTATAATTCTGATAGACACCCAACAAACAATAAAAATTATACTTAAAAAATTATAACATCTAATAAGATATCCATTATTCAATTCTTGCCTGTGTAGTATAACTGCCCAAGCAAACCTTCTAATTATATCTAATATGAGAGATTCTATGCTCTCTACCTTCTTATTTATGTAAATTCTTGGGTGTTTAAATATAAATTCAAATACTCAGCTTAAATTTAAGCTTTACAAGTTATTTTTAAGTTATTTAGCCATTCATATATCCATTTGCAGGAGGAAAGAAAAAAGGTTGCATTAACATGGGAACAATCAGATATCATCAAATGCATCAAATCAAAATGCATCACATCTTTGCAGTTAATTTATGAATCCAATTTTTATATTAAAAAGTGTTTCTACAATACAAATTTTGTACTACTGTATTTGTTATTACACTTATATCGTAGTCATCATACCGACAAAATGAGTTTATGAGTTTATGCTAGTTAAAGTACATCCAGATTTAAATCTAATTGAGTTAATATTGTTAATCTAATGTTAAGGCATTTAGTGACTCCATATAACACTATTTGTACAGTATTTACTTCCAAATGTCTTTTTCACCATGTATGAGTGATTAAGCTGATACAGCACTCTATGAATTACTGAAATTACACTTGACAAAAGTCAAGAATAAAATACATCATCTTCAAAAATTTTAAATTCATCACTTAATAAGTAACAGCCTTCCACACCAGTTATGGATAAATGAACCTTTCTGGGAAATCCCTGAGGACTGGAGTCACTAAACAAAATATCATATATTTAAGCTTCAGACTTCATATTCTCCAGAAAATGCAAGCAACACAGATGTTATTATAGTAACTAAGTTTACAAGTGCAATAGGGCTACCTACCCTTTATAAGAAGCATGCAACACAGATGTTGTTATTCTAGTAACTAAGTTTATAAGAGCAATAGCCAGGTAAAACCACCCTTGTTTTGGGGCATATGTCTCTCAATTATTTTAGGGTTTCTCCGGAATTCTCGGGCTAAGATGTTGAGAGATATGAATTTGAATGCCGCAGTTGTCAAAACATGTACCTTAACAGTATCATAATGTTGGGGAAAATAAAAAACTTTTAGTCTGTCTTAACTCTTCTTATTTCAAAAGTCACTTCTCCTGATGTCAGCAGAGAGGTGGTTATTAACTGTTCCCAGTGCTGACTCAGGAAGCAACCTTTGTAATCTGATTATCATTTTATAGATATTTCAGTATGTCCATAAAATGGTCTGCCAGTATAGCTTTATCTATGAACACAGGGATGGATAAAAGCCCATTTAGTAATTTTATTACAGGGGTGAGCAGAGTCAGTTTTCCGATTATAAAACTCTATGACTATTTCTACAATGCCTGCACAGAAAATGGTGTACATATTAAAGGAGAATACATCATTTCAAACACTCCTTAATCACTGACTGACTGACTAGGAAGATATTTGTAGCATCTATGTATATTAACACCAAAGTGTGGTTTAGTTAAAAAAAATGGGATTATGAACATCCCACCACTACACCCACTGCACCACCATGGGGGTGGGGGGGGGGGCAGTGAGAAGCAGCATCAGTGAATAAAATCATCAGCAGCATCAGTTCTCAACTTTCCATCTCCAAAAATGAGGACCACTGCCTCACACAGTGTGCATCAAATGGACAAAATGTGAGACGTTTACAAACAACTCAGTAATAACTTCACTTAAGAAGCTCACAGAATAGTTAGACTAGATTGCTTTACAGTTACAATATGTCATTTGATGCTTTAATACCATTCAGTATTATTTAGTATGGATATCATGTAAAGGTGTTCTCAGCACTAAATGTGTAAGATATCCGAAGAACTGTTAGTCTTGCATTCTTATTTAAGTAAATGATTGTACATGACCCAGCTCTCTGCAGTCTTAGTAAAAAGGCTGGGACTGAGTTGTTCTCTATACAGTAAATAAAAAAAAAAAAAAAAAGAACCAATGAAAATCAGAATACTGTGAGAATGATAAGCTCACATCTAACTAGAATTTGCAACACATACTCCAACTCTTATTTAGATTAACCGCTTGTCTATCCAAGGTGGCTGCTATACCTGTCCAAACATATTTGCTGTGCACAGGACTTAAATATAAAAAAGCAGTAAACAATGATCGAAACTGGAGAGAAATCAAGGAATTCCTGTATGTATTTGCTGGCAGTTTTATATTTTAGTCTGTTGATGTATAAGCAAAGAAAAGCTCAAATAATAATAGACATTTGGCTTAACAAGTAATTTTTAAAATTGATTTAGATATTAGGTAGGTGTTCTAAATGTGATTTGTCATTTGCAGGTGGTCTTTCTGAGATACACTACAATCTCTATAAGTTGTAAGTCTTGAGTGTCAAGCTTATCTGATCATAAAGGCTGTGCTCACTTAGGAATTTACAATTTACAATACCAAAAGAAAGGTGGTCACTGCAAGTAAGCAGTGTGTTATTTTCTCTTACTCATAAATATGCAGATTTACTAAGGCAGCAAATCATCAGGCCCATTTACCCTGTCATTCACCAGTGACATGCCCATATCTGCAAGGCACTATATCAACGCAATACTAGTTTCTTTTAAAAACTTGTGATTATCTATTATGAAATAAACTCAGACAATCTATTTTAGGCATTTGCCTTTTACTCTTTTATTGACATCAGCCAGTGTATAGCTTACACTTCAAAGGGGAATTGCTAGGCTACTTCCTCCTAGCAACATAGCAATAGATCATTAAATTTAGACTGCAAGAGAGCTCATGAGCTAGGCAGGAAGAGATAGAGTCTTGAGCTAAGCTGACTGAGGGAACCCTCGCAACTACACAATAAAATAGAAAATGCAAGGCAGGGTCTAATAATCTTCATGCTGCCACTGTAAAAGACATACTGCATCTAACCACTTGGATATTGTCACAAGAAGCTGCACAAACCCAACAAGACTCAATCGCTGGTCACCCATATGAAGCACACGCTCAGTAATCACATCAAACACATCAAACATTCATTTCTGCATACAAAGGGAGGGTTTTAAATATAAAATATGTAGCCCTTAGAAATGCATATACCCTCTGTTCGTTCTGCACTGCACCAACACACACACACACACACATACACAGACACACACACACACACACACAAACACACACACACACACACACACACACACACACACACACACACACACACACACACACACACACACACAGACACACAGCTAGAACTATACAAGATCTAATAAAATGTAAAGCTCCTTCATAGTCCGAGCAGTGTATGGCTTAACAGAAAGTTATATCAACACAACAAAAACATAAAGGGGAATGCCTGGTCTTAATGATGCAATGTCCCTAAGTAGTGTCTTGTGGTTAAAGGAAGCTTATTTTCCATAGGTTTAAGGTTGTTGAGTTGTTCTGTATGTTTTGCTGTATATATTATTATTCTGAGGTTAGCATATTTACATATGTATTTATTGTATATAACAAGTAGTGTTTTTATACATATTGCTTGCTTTTTATATGTAACCTTTATGAGAAAGATGTCATGTGATTCTTTCAGTTGCCTTGGAAATGTTAATTCAGGGGAGAGGTTTTTATTTATTGAATGTAGAGGGGAACATATTGCTGCTTACAAATAGACCAGATCCATATAATAATAACAACATTATTAATTCTGTTATTATAGAAGTGAATGAGTATTTGTGCAAATGCTAAGTTCTCTCCAGACAACTGTAGGGGCTATGTATCTGTACTGTAGCCATATGCATATATTAGTCAGTGAGAATTCAGCACTTAAGTCTATTGCCCTATATTTATTCATTTTAGCAAGTTAATATTCAATCAAAAGCATCCAGTCCAAGAATAAGCAGCAACACATGTACATTTGTTACTGTTAATCAACAAATATATAAGGAAGCAAGAAATAACCTGGATGTGTAAGTCAGGTCTCTTTGGTTTTCTCCGTCAAATGCAAAACGGCAGTCACAAAAATTGGTGGTACTGTATAAATACTGAAAATTAAACCAATACTATACATGCCAAATCCTTTATTGCAAAGCTTTCGCGTCAACACCCTTCATCAGTACATGAAAAAAGTCATTCTTCTCACAGTTTAAAAAGGGAGTACTAGTAAGATCACATGCCTCAGCCAGCCTATCATCCTAGTTACTAATCAATTCTTGAAGAAAAAAACTATCCTTAATACACACAAATATATGCCTAAAAGCTCATATTCACTATTATCACATATTAACTTAAAAAACATTACAATCATACATTTTAAAAAACTTTTCAGAATTATATCATCCCATGTTATTTTAGATTTTCTCTCTCTGCCTTTTTATTAATACTGGTTTTAAACTAACTGCATTATTGAGGCCAGGCTTCACATCCACCTGAAGTCTGACAATCCATTCATATTCCTTTAATTCTAAAGCATTATTCATATCACCCTTCCTTACACCCATCTCCACTGTAAGTATAACCTTAAACTTAAATTTATGTCCTTCACCATGATCCACAATATGCTTACTTAATGCATTTGTCAAGACTTTCCTTCTTATATCGGATTTATGTTCTATTTTTCTCTCCCTTAGTTTCCTAGTAGTTTTTCCTACATAGAATGATGTGCACACTACGCACATAGCTAGGTACACTACCTGAGTTATGTTACAGTTTGTAAGGGCACTTAGTGTGAATACTTCTTTATTAACTGGATGTATAAATGTGTCCCCACCTTCATATAAATCATTGCAACAAGTGCAGTTACAACATTTTTTTTGTTCCTATTTTATTTTGTAATTGCATTGTCTTTTCTTTAAAGTCTTTGCAGCAGAGCTTCTGCTTTAAAGTTTTTGAGTTCCTATAGGCATACTGTGGTTTCTCACCTACTATTGATTTTATTTCAAGCATGGCCATCAAAATAGGCCAATTTTTTTTCCACTATATTTCGTACATTATTTGTATTAAGGTTAAATGTAGTGAGATATCTCATTACTTTCTCCTTACATTTTAATGTTCCACAGGACTCTATCTCTTCACTAAAAATAGGCTTGTATTTATTAGCTCTACCCAACAGCACTTCATCGTAAATACTATCTATAACTTGTTTTGGATAACCATTCCTTTCAAATTATTGCATCATTTCCATAGCTTGCTCCCTAAAAATGCCAGCCACTATAGTTAATTTACTAGTTCTTATCATTTTTGCTTTTAATACACCTTTAAATGTATGTGGTGCATGCATACGATCTCTACCAATACAATACAATCCAACAAGCAACTCCAATGGCAACGGTTAAGCTTTCAGGCTTATTTGGAGTTGGGTGTAGTACCACGAGGGCTGATAATCCTAAAGATGCCTTCTTATGCAAATACTTATAATGAGCTTCTTATGCAGTGGCAACAGATTAATCTTAAATTGAGCTCAGATTATATGAAGCTTATGAATACCTTCTTTGAACCTATTGAGAGCAAACTGTTAGAGGAAATAGATAGTTTAGAGAATGAAATAGTGAATATGCCATGCTATGTTGACTTATCCGAATTGTATCAGACTGCTTTGGATCGGCTTTATGTACTAGATACGAAGTTGCAACAAAAAAAGAAAAACAAAATACAAAGGGAAGTAAATGATTTTAAAAACGGCCATATCTTTTCTTGGCCGAGAAATGATAATCATTTTTTGCTTTCTAAAGACAGAGTGGCAGCCTCTAAGAGTAAAACAATGAACTCTCTTGATCATTTAGATACTTTTGAGGCACCGCAAACAGTTGCAGACCCTTTAGTCAATCCGAAGGGTCATATGCAAATTATTACTCCTACAGCTATGGAATCGTCAAATCAATGGCTAGGGGCATCCACTAACGACATAGTGGATGGCGCGCCAACCAATGCAGAACATCATAGCAACACTATGGCTGATAGCCTCGTGCACTTAAAAGCAAAAGAATCAAGTGCTTTTCGTAGTCCATGCAATATTAAAGAAAGAAGTATACAAAAGGAAATTACTTCTTTTTCCCCTTTTCAGTTGAAGCAACTGGAAAAAGTATTGGTGCAGCAGAAACTAACACCGAAGGTTACATCGATACAATGGCAAGCCCAACAGCTGAGCACAGGGGTCGAGAGGAAGAACAGCAGCCCGATAATACACAAAGTGACCAAGCGCTCATACAAATGATAAAAGGTACTGCTAATCTCTCAGTTTTGTTATTAACTGAATCACAAATAGGCCTTTTAAGTAAGGGACTGAAGTTTATCCCTAATGCAACAGACAGCATTGTACAAGCAGTAACGGACTTGAAGCTGTTTGTTAGAAATGTTAGTTTGAAGCTGATTTTTAAAGAAATGTATGCAATTGCCTGTTTGTAAAAAAATGAGTGTGTTTTCACCATTACTATGTCCAATACTGGCTGCTTTTTCCAATATTGTTGAAAATGAGTTAAGGACTTACTATAGTAAAAAAATGAAGAAGAAACAGTATAATTTAACATTTCTGAATATGTAGTTCTGAGAGAATTACAAGGAAATAATGAGATAGTGATAAAACAAGCTGACAAAGGGGGAGCGGTGGTAATATTGGATAGGGAAACATGATGAATTTTAAAAGTATTTCAAATGATGCACTGACTTTTAAAGAAATTTTGTTTAATGAGGTTAAAAGATATATCACTGATGTGAATATGACAATCTATGAATTGCAATTGAATAATGATATAACAATAGATTTATTTAATTACTTAAGTGTGCCCTGCCCTAGAATACCACACATTTATGGCATCCCAAAGATACATAAAAGTTTAGTAAATCTACCACTGAGACCTATAGTCTCAGGGGGTGGTTGGGTGACCGAACCAATTTCTAAATACTTGCAAGCAGTATTAGGGAAACATCTAGATAAATGCCTCACAGTATTGAAAGATACCAACAGGTTTCCAACGAGACCTGTATAATTGGCATTCAAATAATATAGGAGAAAATTATATCTTGGTGTCATTGGACATTACATCACTGTTTACAGTTATTCCCAATGAATATGGATTAAATGCTATTCGTGATTTTTTGAATGTTGAAGTCAAAATGCACAGCAAAGAAATAGAGAATATTTGTACCCTATTGGAAACAGTGTTAACAAACAATATTTTTATTTTTGATAAAGTGCCATATTTACAGCTAACTGGAGTTGCGATGGGCACTCCTATAGCTAATACTTATGCTAATGTGGTACTCTATGAGTAGGAGAAACATACTCTACTCAGTGATATAAATTATATGAATACCAATGTCAGATTCTATAGGAGGTTTGTGGATGACTGTTTTTGGTATGGAGCGGTTCTTTGCTAGAATTGAAATATTTTGTAACATATCCTAATGGCTCTACAGGATTTTTGAAATTTAAGATGGTAGCATCAAATAAAAGTATAAAGTTTCTGGATGTCCACCTTTATAGAAATGGGGGCAGATTAGAGTCTACAATTCATAAGAAAGAGGTGGATGCTTCTAGATATATTGGTAGAGATAGTATGCATGCACCACATACATTTAAAGGTGTATTAAAAGCACACATGATAAGAACTAGTAAGTTAAATACAGTGGCTGGCATTTTTAGGGAGCAAGCTATGGAAATGATGCAATAATTTGAAAGGAATGGTTATCCAAAACAAATTATAGATAGCATTTACGATGAAGTGCTATTGGGTAGAGCTAATAAATACAAGCCTGTTTTAGTGAAGAGATAGAGTCCTGTGGAACATTAAAATGTAAGGAGAAAGTAGTGAGATATCTCACTACATTTAACGTTAATACAAATAATGTATGAAATACAGTGGAAAAAAATTGGCCTGTTTTGATGGCCATGCCTGAAATAAAATCAATAGTAGGTGAGAAACCACAGTATGCCTATAGGAACTCAGAAACTTTAAAGCAGAAGCTCTGCCACAAAGGAAAGACAACGCAATTACAAAATAAAATAGGAACAAAAAAATGCTATAACTGTACTTGTTGCAATGATTTATATGAAGGTGGGGACACATTTATACATCCAGTTAATAAAGAAGTATTCACACTAAGAGCCCTGACAAACTTTGTGTGCATTAAGGATAGTTTTTTTCTTTAAGAATTGATTAGTTATTAGGATGATAGCCTGGCTGAGGCATGTGATCTTACTAGTACTCCCTTTTTAAACTGTGAGAATAATGACTTTTTTTCATGTACTGATGAAGGGTGTTGACTCGAAAGCTTTGCAATAAAGGATTTGGCATGTATAGTATTGGTTTAAAATGTTAAAATGCAAAACTGAGCATGAAATAAATGGTTTTAAAACAATATTCTGTCTGCTGCCATTAATGATATTTCTTCCTTTCCCCCCTTTCCCCTCTCTCCTCTCCCCTCTTTTCCTGTTTAATAATAAAAAAGAAAGAATAAATAGCTAAAATTAAAAGGATACCTGTGCTGATGGATGGTTTCTATAGTGGCAAGTTTAACATTAATGCAGTGTCTTGATAGGAGCTGCAATATTTAAAATTAAATTTTTATTTGTCCTTTAGTTTTTTTTTATTTTGTTCCACAGTTTTCCAACCACTCTTGTCAGTAATTCTTTCAGTAGTGGTGTTAGTCCAGTCTATTGCCTCTACCTGGTTAAATATATTGTTGATAAATAAGTATTTTGTTGCTGAATACAGTGAGTCAAATATTTCTGTGCCTTCTGGAAAGAAGACTTTTAGTCTGGCTGGGAATAATAAATGCATTTTCCATTGTTTGCTTTTAATGCTTTTATCAAGGGAAGAAATTATTTTCTTTTTGAAACCACAGCAGAGGAGTAATCATTGTCAAATCGAATTACTGCATCTTGATATTAGATAGGTGAGTTAGCCCGTGCAGTTTTTAAAATTAGTTCTTTATCCTGATTAGAAAAAAAACAGTCTGTATTATAGATTTTGGCTTAGTCTTTGCTGCAGCAAGGTTTTCTGTAGTATTTATGGATTTGTGAACATGTTCAATGCCATAGGAGAGTGATTCAGATAAATTTAATGTGGAGGGAATCCAGGATGTGAGGAAATTAATTATGTTGTCTACCTCAGTTTTCTCAGGTAGTCCATAAATCTGTATGTCGTTCTATCTTGATCTGTTTTCCAGATTCTCTAGTTTGTCTAATAAATAAGCATTTTGTTTTAGTAAGTATTCTGTTTGGTGTTCTTCCTTAGAGAGTCTAGTTTCCATATAATTTAGTGTTTATTCCATTGCAGATATTTGTCCTTTTTGTTGCATAATGATTTTGTGAAGTTGTTCCAGTTGTTGAGAACACTTATCATTAAGGGAATCCAATTTGTCTATTTTGTCAATTTTTAGTGACAAATCCTGGATATTTGATAATAAAGAATGCAGTTCCTTTTTGAGAGAATAATCTGAGACATGCAGTACGTAAGGCAGTCTATATCATGTACCTTAAAATGTGTCAGGATATTTACTGAGGATAATATGATATGCAGTTGCCATCAAATTAGTGGAAGACTGAATGCCACAAACAAGCACAGACTGCTGTTATGAGGGTAGGAAGAAAAGGTGGGCTTCTGTCATGGAACATGCAAGGGTATAGTGTTCTTTCATGTGGGGTGGACTCAGGCTGAGCTACTGCTATAGCACAAACAAGGCTATGCTACTCTTCTTGTTTTGCATCCTGCCAGTTGGATCTTTTGAGGCCAATAGATGTCACAGGGTTCCTGTATATGTCTCTGTCCACCCTGTAGCACTCTACCATGTCCATGTCATGTATGTTTTGATAAGTTAAATATGGCCTGAAAACTCTTCTCTATCTTGGCCTAGGCCTATTGGCAGCAGCAGCATTGACTGCAGCCTGTAGCACATACAAATGGAGTTTAGCAGTAGCAGCAGCAGCAGCAGCTCCTAACATTTTGTCTGTGTAGACTTTCTACATCTGTACACCACTACTTTTGAAATCCACAGGAAAAAGCAGCATGGAGTCTACATGGTTGCTTTATAACTTATTGAATAGCTCCACCAGATTGGTTGATTAACAAGTAATTCAGCTGCTTATGCTGTAACTAACATCTCTGAATCACAGCCTAGACATATGCAGTCCATTAATAATCTACTCAATTATAAAATGGCAAATGTGTAGCTTGCCAAACTCATGCTGAGGATAATTGCTACATGTTCAGAAAAGCAAACTATTTTCCAAGCTATCTTTACAGAGGAGTATTGAACTGCAGCAGGTATGCTATGATATTTTTTTTACCTACATAATGCATATGCTGGAATATGTTAATCAGTAATGTGAAGCAAAGTATTTTACACTGTTATCTGTATGCATTAGTTAGAAGTGTACTGATGGCATGGCCATGTTTATCAAGCCATTTTAGGGCTACAAATGATTGACAATACATGAAAATAGTAAGCTGTGTGATACATATGTACAAATGTTTCAGGGACAGGTCCATTGATTGCATGTTTAGCATTTCCAAAATTTTTATTAGCAAAATGGTTCATGTGCCTGTTCTTTAGTGGGTGGGGAAGCAAATAGAATTTACTATTATGTCATGAACTAGGATGGACTTTTCTTTTGTGGATGGCACAGTTGAGTTTCTGCTGTGGCACATACAAGGATATTTTGCCCTTGCAACTCTCCTTGTTTTGCATCCTGCCTGTTGTTAGTACATCACATATGTGGTATATGTTATGTTTTTCCATGGGTACTACTGACTGCCTTCCTTAACTGTTTTTTTGCTGGTAATGCATACTTTATAATTATGTGATAGTTATGTGTATTATCATTATGTTGTGTTTTAGGACCAGAAATGTCTTTGAGGTATAGACTCCCTTCAGTGAAGCAGAAAACATCATAATAGTGGACGTGTTACATCAACATGGCAATTTTCTTCTTGGAAGGGGTCATCCCAATATGCCAGAGAGGCTGAGGATATAACAGCAAATTATTGATAACATAAATGGCATGGGAGGCCACAGCCGTACTTATAAGCAGGTGTGCCACAGGGCCACTGACATGCTCACATCTGCATGGAAGTGTGAAACTGCTGTTGCCAGAGACCACAGGGTAACTGGAGTTGGACCTGCTGCAGAATCACCTCTCACCCCCAGTGACATAGGACAACTCACAGCAGAGCAGCCTACGATATGTACTTGATGTGGGTGCAACTTCTTCTCAGTCACAGGAAGAGCTTCCATTTAGGCTTTGTTATATGACCAGTTCAATACTGTGCACAGTAAAACAATTGAAATAAAAGTTACTTCTGTGTCACTTGTGTTTTTTTGGGGGATTGAATATTATTACAGTGATAAGCTCAGTTTGCTGTTCTCAGCCAGATACTTGTTAAAGTAAAATGTCATGCTGTTTGAGAGGAGTACATGTAGTATCTCCTGTCTTACTGTTAAATGTGATGATGTTGGCCTTACCTCTTCCTTAACATCTTTCAGGACTGTCAGAAATCCAGCATCTTAGGCCCCCTGCAGGTGGTAAGCCAAATCAAGTTATTTTAGTACTGCAGACCAATTTCTAATAATCTAATGTGTTATGTTAGACCTGTTGTGTGTATTGCTGTACTGTATGTAATCGTGGTAGCACTGTTTGTTTAGCATATATTGCACCATAGTAATGGAGGTATTAATGTATGTTTGTATTTCTCCCTTCTTATTACAGGTGATCATGACAGTGGGAGTGTGGGTCCTGTGCCTCCTGATGTCAGTGTCTCATCAGACACTGATGATAATGGTGGCAAAACTGAAGCACAGTCTGGGGTGCACAGGTTGAAAATGACACAGAGGTTGACATCCGGCCATCCCCTTCTTTTTACCCGGAAAAAGTCAGTAGATCTACACCTACCCAGTAATCTGAGCCCACAAATATAGGACAGGTGGAGGGTGAGGATATTAAGCAGGAAGTGTGGCTAATGTGGCTTTAGTGCCTGTTGAGTCTGGCCATAGCCAAAGTGTTGGTGACATGCCATGTAGGAGGGTTTAATAGGGGTGCTTGGAAGGGTCCTGCTCATCTCTCCTCTACCTGCAGCAGGTGTTTCTTCCCTTGTCACTCAACATATGTTTAGGTCTGTCATGGAGGCACAGGCACATTCAGAAAGGAGCTACAGACAAATGCTCAGGTTTATGGATGTGGCAGAATCTGAATGCATGACTGTCTCTACAGTGTCACTGATTTCATTGATCTGATGAATGACACATTGGACTGAGGGGTGTCTGTGATGGACTGAGGGGTGTTTGTCATGGAATGGGCAGTGTCTGTGATGAAATGTCTGCTGGGAGGGGAACAGCATCCTCGTTTTCGTAGGTCAGCCACATCTGTTGAGAGGCAAAATGACTGTTCCTGATCACAATCCCATAGTGGCAGTACTTCTGCTGGTCCATCAGGGAATGTGCTGTCCACACCCAGATGTGACAGGCCATGGAGCCGTGGTCCTGGGCTTTCCTATGAAAGGAGCAAATCCAGCAGACATCGGTCATGCTCAGGTAGTCGCACTCTATCTGACCTTGGGTGTGGAGCAAGTTCCCATGGTCAGGGTAACAACAATGAACTGCCACCTCTACCATGCACAGCTCACACCTGTCCAACATATCAAGATGTACAGCTATCACTGAGGTTGGCTGTGCTCATGCAGACTCTCACACTCCACTTTCACATGGAGGACCCCTACAGACACACACACACACAGTCTGCCTGCTTCATTTTCTCCCTCATATACATCCACTGACCATTTGTGTCAGGCTAGGCATCCTTCCCCTCCAACACCCTTTCCAAGGGATGAAAATTGTGTCCTATCCCTGTTTTCTCTCTTTTGGATTCAGGGATACAAAACTTTATGTCTGATGCATAGGATGTGTAGCTACATTATTGTCTAGTATATCCACATTTGTGTTGTTGAACTGATAATTGTACATGCAGTTTATATTTGACTTCTCAAATATTACAGTGGATAGCATCATCATGGCAGTACTTTCTAGTCTATTCTCTTGTAAGAGTTTTGAAGTTAGGAACTGCAATGTGTGCCATTACTTTATAACGTCTTTAATGTTTTCCAGTACATATGTATGGCGCACATCCTAAGACATACCATCACATACAGATCTCAGGATTGTATGACAGCACTGTGTCAAACTCATCAGAACAGTAATATGGTATAATACACTCATTTGCAGGAACCTCACCAGTCACACGCAGCAGCTGGACAGACCACAGGGCATTCTCATCAAGATAACAGAGGGGCTACTAACCATGACATAATGTATGTGCGTAGATTAACAAACATGTTGCTCTCATCCATCTGGTATTATATTACATTGCAAATGTGATTCTAAGCCTATTACTTTGTTTTAAGAACTTGGGCTTCAGGCCAGTTGTCTTACATTACAAGGATTTGTAGTCTACAGTCTGATGGAATGAGAGGGTAGCCTCTGCTCCTCTGAGCTGGGAATTGCTTCTTGAGTGCTTATTGTGGCTGTAGTCGCTTTCTTATGGTTTAAACACTTGGCCTCTGAACCAGTTATTCTAAATTAGGAAGGTTTGGTGTGTAGACTCTTGTGGCAGGGGAGGGTAGCCTTCACCCTTCTAAGCTGGGAATTGCTAGTTGAAGGCTTATTGTGTCTATTATTCTGAAAGTGTCTTAGTTCTGGTTTAAGTACTCATGTTCCAGACCACTTATTTCACACTAGGAAGGTCTGTTGTCTACACTCTTGATGGAGTATTCTACCAGATTGCTGCTTTTTTAAAATATTTGTTCTTCTGTTTTTATTCCGATTTTCTGCACTTTGGATTTGTAGGACTTCTACATTTTATAGCATAAAATCAATTCAAGCTTGCTTGCTGCATCTAGACTGTTTGGTATCATTGGAGCACTAAAACCAACCCTCTTACATTATGAATGTCCCCCTCCACTCTTGTGGCAAAACTGTGCAGCCAAGACCGCATGTGACTTGGGGATTGCTGGAATAAAGTTCCCTGCTGGTCTTTTCCTTGATTTACTTGTTTAAAATAGTTTAACTTCACTTGTATTCCAAGGTTGTGTTTTGGGGTGTTTGAACTCAGTTTACTGTAGCTGCTCAGAGCTTGCCCTGCTGCTCTGTGAGCAACTCAGGTATGCATTGTGAAGCACTGACACATTTTTGTAACCATAGCCCTTCACAGAATAGACACATTTTGTTAGTCTTACACCAAAATCTGGTCCATCAAGCACACACCCCACTGTCCACTACTTACTACAGTATATACCCTCCATAATTGATTGACATTTTCCCACCATGTCTTCAGGCACCCTGATGGACATAGAGCAATTGCCTCATGTATACTGACAACAAGTTCCTGCTAAAAGAAACTAATACAACATGTGAGATATATATCTATACTATGAATTTGGAATAAATTCTCTCATTTAACAACAAATCAGATATCAAACATGTTGTCAATACACACAATTCACCTGTTGCACATAAGCTCACATGACATAAACCCACATATGGAAAGGGACTTGCGAGAAACAAAACTAAAGATTGAAGACCTCCCAGGTGCAAACCTATTGTACACAGTGAAGACTCAACAGAATCCACTACACTAACAAATACACCAGCGACTCAGACAATAAGCCCTCAGGCAAAACTCCACAAAAACAAATGTCTTGCTCATAAGGGACTCCATAGTGAGATACACAGATGTCTCCCTCACCAGGATGGACAAGGGAAAGGTCACAGTGCCAGGGTCCATCAGATCACATACATACTCAAGTCTCTCAGCAAGTACTGTTATGAATCTGTCATAGTCCATGCTGTGGTGAATGACTGGAGACTTACCTCACTGTACTTTATGAAGCTGCTTAACTCCCTCATAGTGGCCCTTATAGGCAATGTCAGAAGTAAAACCCCAACATAAAAGTATCCACCACAGACAAACTGAAGGTTATGCTTCTTAATGCATGGAGTGTAAATCAAACTGCCCTCACTGGAAGAACTTTAGCTTGCCCTTGCCTGTGCAGTCACATAGACATGGGACATGGTTCAAGGCTGCAGAGAGTACCCTGGCCATGCAGGGGTACAATGCCTTTCACACATTCACACATCAAAATGAGCATGAAAGAACCAAAGGTGGAGGTGTATCCATCTTTATTAAAGACAAATACACTACAAGACTGGTGAAAGAGTATACGTATGTAGCACTACTCCATTTCCAACGAACTGTATGCAAACCCTCCTTCCATATTATTGACAGCTGCAGGTCCCCCAACCTAAAGCACAAGGACAACTCTGCCTAATTTGACCTGAGTCACTCACTAGACAGCCAAATAGCTTGGTCATGTCTGATTTCAACTATCCTTCCATCAATTTGGAGTCATATATTTGCACAAACACACTCACCTTAAGGTTGCTGGACAGCGTTAATACACATGCGGTGTAACAGATAGTCTGCTCCCCCATAACAAGCTTGAATGATATAGACTAGTACTCACCAACATGGAGGTTCTCTGCACTAACACCTGCATGTTGGCCCCGCCGAGCAGGTCAAATCACAAGGTCTTGTTCACATTCACAAGCATACCCATCCTCCTCAAGAGCAGAAAGGAAGAAACATTTCTCCAAAGCAAACTAAATGCTCCTAACCAATTCCATACAGAGTTGCACACCCCTGCTACCACCATCAACAATGACTGCTATACATAGTTGTACACAGCTATATAAATTTATAGAGTTGGCTGAACGTGAATGGATCAAAATAAGTTCCTCACAGAAATCAAGCCACCCTAGTGGGCATGAAGCACACATAGGTTACACAACAAGTGGAAGAAAGTAATGTTTAAGAAAAAGAGGGAACTGACTCAGCAGAGGGAGGACATCTTCCACTGCTTGAACAGGGAAATCAGCTATCTTGAAAAGTCCTCTAAAGCCACGTGCAAACCTAAAGTAGCATCCCTAGCTAAAGATAATCAGGAGGCATGTTTTAGGTATGTCAGAAATCTAAAACTGAAGGCCCACCATTGTGATCAACTAGTAGTGGATGGTACTACTCATAGTGACTCTGAGCACATTACCAGCCTGCTACCAAATACTTTGGGCAAACTTCACTTTCTCTGTCCTCACCTGACAGACACCAAAACATACCTGCCACCAGTTCTCTACCTATTAACTTCCTATGAACCAAAGGTGATGTCTGTCTGGGCTCCAGGCTATTGTCTAATCATAGACAGGTAGGATGGTTGGACATGGCAATAATGTGATATACATCAGCATTGTCTGTTGAGCATATGATGATAACAATGTCCTGGATGCTGCTATAGAAGGACCTCTGTAATGTCAAGTAACATCTGTCTCACATACACACACACACACACACACACACACACACACACACACACACACACACACACACACACACACACACAGTCACACACACACACACACACACACACACACACACACACACACACACACACACACACACACACACACACACACACACAGTTGACTGCAGTGAGAATAGAACCCCCTAATTATCTAGGTACACAGAGTACAATACAGTACTATATCCAAGCATCACAGCACATGTCTGACTTTTACATGTCTGTAGGTCAACTTATAGTAGATGACATCAACAGACCATGTGGAAGACAAGAGGTTAGGAGGGCTGCATGAAATGGATGTGTAGGCTTTTGCAAGTATGAAAGGACTAGCAAGCCATGCCATTAGAGATGTAACTGTAGGATAGCAAATTTGCTCTGCTGAGTAGACACACACACTCTCACACACACACACACACACACACACACACACACACACACACACACACACACACACACACACACACACACACACACACACACACACACACACACACACACACACGCACACACACACACACACACACACACACACACACACACACACACGTGCGCACACACACACACACACACACACACACACACACACACACACACACACACACACACACACACACACACACACACACAGAGTTGACTGCAGGGAGAACAGAACCCTTACCTATCTAAGGTATACAGACTATAGAACTCATTAGTTAATGCAAGCACCACATCACCAGTCTGACTTTTTGCCTGGATGCAAATGAACTTAGGGTAGATGACATCAGGAGGCCATGTGAAGGACAACAGGTTGTGAGGCCTACATAGACACATAGATTAATAAGTTCATATGAGGCGAGTAGACTAACTGTACTGTCTGTCCTATGTATGCATAAGCTCAGCTGTGTAAAAACAAGTACCCTTATTGAGCATAGTTGGATGTTTGAGTTTAGCAGAGCAAGATTGTCAGCACCACTGAATGACCCTGTCCAGGAAGGAGCACACAACATTATGTAATACACTTTGCAGTGTACTTGATAAATTTCTGTAAAATACTTAGTCCCCAGGGTTTTATTGGTTAGTGGGGGTGGACAACGCATGTATGTATTGTGACTATATGACATATACTGAGAATGTGCCCTGAGAAACTGAACATATGTACAGAAGATTAGCTGAATTTGGACTTTCACCTCCAGAGAGAGAGGTGACAACAAAGTGATCATGTTGTATAGCCAATTTGACCAAATCAAGTGTGTCAAGTAAATATGTGTGTGATATGGTGAGCTATGTATGGGACAATTTGTTTTTTTGTTTTTTTGTTTGGGTGGTGCAGGTGCCCTATATATATATTTTTTTTTTGAAGAGAGAGATTACATGTTGGGGAAGGGACATAGGTATGTCTGAACAAGTACTTTGGCAAGGTGAGGAAGCATTTGCTGACAGACAGGATATACAAGACAAGAGAAAGGGATGTTGACGAACATAAGAGTTGGGTGAACACTATGGTTGGGTAAGGGTGTGGACCTTGCAAACCCATGGATGTCAAGCTGGCTGACAGTGAGAATTGAGTCTTCACACACTGGACTGTCATCACTGTCACCTCATTGCACCGATGGCTGCAGTGCCTGACATCTGCATCTCCTTGTGTTATTCAGTGCAGTGATGGAGAACAGTGCCTCGATCTGGGGTAGGAATGAGGTCACAGTGTGGCACACCATCCTATGCACCATTCCCAGCAGTTCTTCTTGGGTGATAAAATTACCCTGTCTGCCACTGTTCCCAGAGGGAACCAGAGGTATGTCCTCCAGGGCAGAAGTACCTGAGGGGCCAGGTAATGCAGGGGTAGCACAATGAGTGCTACCAGGTTGTGGCTCAGATGTGCTGGCAGTTGGTGCCTTAGCCAGTGGAGTAAGGACAGGTGGATCCCGGGTGCCAGGGTTACCCTGCTGTGCTGTGGGAGAAAGAATTAAAAAAAGAGAAAATAAGGGTCAGGGTTTAGAGATTGCACAAGTTGACTTATTTGCTTGTTTAAACTGAGGAAGATTGGCTTTCAGGTCTGGGTTCTCATTTTTGTATTTGTATAAAGCAGCTTAATTTGCTTACTGTCTAACCAAGTAATGACAGATGTGTTTTTGTCCAGGACAAGATAACAGTATCCCACAAGCTGCTGTAAAAAGCTTACTATAAAGTCCAGCAACAGATCACACATGCACAACACACACAACACACACACAACACATGCACACACACACACACACACACACACACACACACACACACACACACACACACACACACCAATCCCTCCATTTGACTGCAGTGAGAATATAACCCCTATTTATCAAATTATACACACTACAGAACACAGCACTTAATGTGAGCATCATGGCTCAAGTCTGATTTGGAGCATGTCAGACAACATTTTATTGATAATGTCATCAGCAATGTCTGTTGAGGACAAGATAGTGTCCCACAGGCTGCTGTAAAAAGCTCACTGTAAAGTCCTGCAACATCTCACTCTTTCTCTCTTTCACTCTGTCTCTCTCTCTCTCTCTCTCTCTCTCTCACACACACACACACACACACACACACACACACACACACACACACACACACACACACACACACACACACACACACACACCGACACCCCATTTGACTACTGTGAGACTAGATCCCCTGCCTGAGTACACAGACTACAGAACACAGTACTTATTGTATGTGCCATGGCACAAGTCTGAGTTTAACAGCACTGTAGGTGAACGTATAGTAGATGAGATTGGCAGGCCATTTGGGAGACAAGAGGTTGGGAGGCTTGCATGAAATGATTGTGAAAGTCTCAATAAACTGGCAAGCCATGACATTAGAGAGGTAACTGTGGGATGCACACTTCTGCTCTTCTGTCTAGACACACACACACACACACACACACATACACACACACACACACACACACACACACACACACACACACACACACACACACACACACGCACACACACACACACATACACACACACACACACACACACACACACACACACACATATCCTGTTGACTACAGTAAGAATAGAACCCTTACTTATCTAAGGACAAAAAATACAGAACACGGTACTTATCACATGTGCCATAGCACAAGTCTGACTTTGCCAGGACTGCAGGTGAATTTATAGTAGGTAATATCGACAGGCCATGTGGGAGTTTGGAGATGGTCCATTGCTTCATAGTGTCGTCTGAGGCTAGTATCTTAATAGCAATAGGCTGTAAGCCTAGCTGTATAACAACACAAGTACCCTGATTTAGCATACTTGGCTGTTTGAGTTTTGCAGAACAAGGCTCTGAGCACCACCATGTAGCCCTATCCATGAATGATCACATAACATTATGTATAACACTTTGTATTGTGGTTGACATATGTGTGGAAAAGGTAATGAGACTTCAGGGTTGTACTGCTTGTCTGTGGTGGTTGGGGGGAATAAATGAATGTATTGTAAATAGCATATATTAATATATATATATATATATATATATATATATATATATATGTATATATATATATATATATATATATATATATGTGTATATATATATATATATGTGTATATATAAATATATATATATATATATATATATATATGATATGTTATGACAATAATACTAATTATCATAACATATTTTATATATATATATATATATATATATATATATATATATATATATATATATTAATTTTTCTAGATGCAGTTTTATATCATACAAAGGGATTGGACAATAAATGACAATAATAAAATATCATATATACAATTCCACAGCGCAATGAGCATTGGATTTACATGATGGTTAACAAAGTCTACATGCATGCAAGCTAGGAGTGTTTGCATGCAGGGAAGCAGTGTGCAAATGTGAGGTGCATTGCTAATGCTTGCTACAATACCATGGTCCCATCTGTATTTCAGGCTGGATTTTTGCGCTGGCTAAGAACATTAATTGAATGCATCAATTTTCTATCATGCAAACAAGATAAGCTTAGCCAAACAGTTTTTCAGGATGCAGCACATAACACAAAACTGAAATTAAAAAAAGACAAATAGGAAAAGATACTAAAACTAAGAAACACATATGAAAAATCTGTACAAGCACAGTAAAACTTGATAGTGCATATCACAAATTTCTACATATGGCAGGATTTGAACCCTCACACCAATACTGCTTCAGAAAACAGGAGGGATGGCTTATTCCTCTTGGCCACACAAACAGCTTTGCATTTATAAAATGGAAAGTCATTCTTCACACAACCAATTGCATCAGAATGTACACTGCTATCAAACCATCAGCTGTGATTTGTACATTTAATTATCATTACTATATTTGGACATAGATCAGTTAGTGGTCACGCAACCTGTCATAATTATGCTTGCAAATATATAGCTCTCTGTTACCTTACTGTGTTTCTTTTTCATTTATCAGTTATCTAATACATGCAGTGTGTAAGCCATTCTGTATCATTGGCCTTAACAAGAGAGACAGTATAACTGAGAATAATATGATAAGCATTCGCCAACAAATAAAGTCTAGGATGGATGGCACGGAAGATGTTCTTTTGGGGTTAGCATAGCTGAGTTATTGTTAAGGCAGGAACAAGGGTACCCTCTTCTTCTGGGATCAGGAAAGGCTCAGTTGCTGTTATGACACAAACAATTCTGAAGTCTGAAACTGCACTGTGTATCATCACTTTCTAACTCCTCTCTTCAATGATTTGCCAGTATGGTAGTAAAGTGAGGCCATGCAGGGAACATCAGAATTTTTCACAGGTATGGCTGTGTGAATCTTTCATGATGGATGCCTAATAATTACTAATGGACAAATATAAGTAATATAAGTATCTGGTGTCACATGTTAAGGTACTTTCTGTACAAATCCATCATTATTTACTTGCTTACTGCACCAAGTTAGGAGATACAAGGATATGCCATAATATTATTAAAGAATACACTCTAGGTTCAGGACTTACCTTGCAAATGCAGCAGTAGACACATCTTTAGTTCAGGGCTGACTCTGTCTGATGAAAACAGTACACAGCCAGTACATGGGGATGTAAAGGTTGTGTGAGTTGCCTGGCATTAATTTTACTATATGTATGTGAGTAGGAGAAAGGTATTAGGTCCCTAGTGAAGGTGCTATGTATTGTCTCTTAGCCAAAGCAAGGGCATACTGAGCATGCCTGCATCTGCCTACAGGGGCAGCAGCTGGGGGTTCCTCCTCTGATTCCTCCTCTGACTGTGGCTATGGTGACCTAGGCTTTGGTGGGGGGATGTATGCCCCTTCCCCTTGCTGATCCTGCTGCAGCTGTTTCTGCAGGATCAGATTGTGGAGCATAGCACATACTGTGAATATTTGTGTACATGTGAGTGGATTATACTTCATGGCTCCGCTGGATATATCAAAGCATTAGAACTGTGACTTCCCAAGCCTAAACACATGGTCTATGAAGTTTATAGTTTGAACGTGTGCCTCATTATGGCATTCTTGCATGGGTGTGTGTGCACTTCTGCTCTATGTCATCAGCCATGGTTCCAAAGCATAGCAAGCATCCCCCAGTAAATTGCGCTGTGGGATGTCCACCTTAGCAAAATCTGGTTCAGCTGTGATGTGTGCCAGATATGGGAGACATGATAACAGCCAGGGGTTGCCAACAGAGACATTCAAAATAATAACCTGGCCATTATGCATAACTTGGCAGTTGATGAAGTGGTATCCTTTGCGGTTACTGTACATTCTACTCTGCTAACCAGATGGTGCCTTAATGTGTACATGAGTGCAATCTATGGCACCGAGTACTTCAGGGTAGTGCACTACAAGATGAAACAGTTGCATATTGCTGGCCCTCTCTTCAGAGCTATGGGGAAAAATATGCGCTAACTGGCATATAAGAGCATAGCATCCCGAAATTGTTGGAAAATCCTGCAGGCTCATGCCTGTGACACTGATAATTTCCCCAGTTGGTCTTTGAAAAGTACCAATGGTTACGCATATTTTAGTTTCCACTGAGATGGGTTCCCCTATGTTGACTCTGGCTGAGTTGAGGGCGGTAAAGCTCACTGAGTTCTTATAATGTGTACCTGTCCACTCTGTAATGCTCTACAATCTCCAGCATGTAGCACCTGGAAAGTTACCCTGGGCCTGAACACTCTTCTCCTTCTCGGCCTAGGCCTATTGTCAGCAGCACCAGCAGCACTGGCTTCATCCTCTAGCACATGCAGATGTAGAATAGCTTCATCAGACACTAGCACTGTGTCATTTAAAATTTCCTTGTCTCTACTCTAATGTTATTGAAGGATAAAGGAAAATCCAGAATGGAGGTGGCATGAATAATTTATACATTAATGAATAGCTCCACCATGCTGGATTGGTGGAGTAACATTCACTTCACCTGTTTATGCTATAAACAGCATCTATTAAACACACCTGTTTCTTTCTCATTAGTGCGATATGCGCAGCTATGTGCACCTCTGCACACCTTCACATAAATAAGATAAGCATAGGCAAAATTGATATGTCCTCTGTTCTCGGGATATCGGGCAAACATAGACCATAAAAAGTTTAGGAAAGGTTGCACACCCTGGAGTCGAATGCAGGACTATCTATATTTCAGCCCTAACACATACATGTGCTGCCACAGGAATATTTACATGACAGCACAGAGAAACCTGCTATTCATTTATCTTTTTCTTCTGGTTGAGCTAAGCTCTGTATCATGCAAATAAGGATGAAAATTAAAAAAATAAATTTTAAATTATACTGACATATCCAATACATTTTAACAAACAATAATGAGGATGACATAGAACTTAGGAACTGTGCATTGCTTACATGCACAAGCCTACATGTTCACCTCTACAAGTGTGACCTGACACACACTCCTGATGTCATCATTCACTGTTGCCATGCATTCAACATGAACACTGTGGAAGTGACTACATGAAGTGAACATCCCTACATGGTTACTCGTTATTGATATTCTACAATTCTAATGAATTGTGACCTCATTTGCATATTCACCATGCTGACAGCCTGGAATCTACATGGTTAGTAACTGTGTAGGCAGGGGAAACTGCACGGAAGCCCAGTGCTGTAACAGAGGAATACTGTAATCCATTAGCTACATCCTATATATGCATACATGACAGTATAATACTCTGTCTCATGGAGGTTTGCACATTTTAGCAAATGGTATTACTTACAAATGTGTTCTTCATTTGGGGTTGGAGAGCGAAGCTGCATTTATGTCATGACACTTAAAAAGTAATCATTATGATCATTACACTAATTATTTTAGCACCCACCCAGTGTAATTAGGTCAGAATATGGTATTACATGTTAAGGGTAGTTCCGTACAAATGTAAGAGCTTTTACTTGCTCTTTTTTCCATGTAGACTCCTTTCAGTGCCTGTATTCAGAAAGTTTTGGAATAAATGGCCAACACGGACACGGAGTCTACACAGTTGCTTAAGAGGTTGTTGGATCACTCCACCATGTTAATTTGCTTCATTAGCATGAAATTCCTCTACTTACACTGTAATTTACATGCTACAAAAGTTTCCTTATTTGTGTTTGCTTACATGCTGCTGCACGCCATTACGCAGAGTTTGCTGAATCTAAAAGTTATTGTGGCTGTGCGCACATCTCACTGCACTGCACACATGGTACAAATTATCGTGTAAGCTTTATTGAAGCCCCCTGGTTAATTATTTTACATGCAGAATCAAATATCCTCAAATGGATATACTAAGTTTGAACATAATTCTTTTTGTGCCATTTATGAGGTATCATAAATCTGGTATGATACCAAGTATTAAGAACTGCCTGTGAATTTCCGGTTACTTCCATGTGCAGGTCATATGTTAACTTCACTTTCAGTTTAAAGATGCCATTTAGAACAAAGACCTTATTATACATTTCCACCACTTTTAATCTTTTTTCTATTATGTTTTAATGTTCCTCTGCTCTTTCTTGCAAGGCTAGTAAACAAGACAAGAAATATGAATGTATCAGGATGTTATTAGTACTGAGAACAAGATGATGGATTGCTTCTAAACAATTCTGAAAAATGTGGGCACTTTCATTAACAAGGCAGGAACAGTCGCAATTTGTAGTATGCAGGCAGAGATTAGCATACTGACTTTACAACATAATTCATGGTTTCAGACATGACTGCCTGGACCACAATTTAATTAATCTCAGAATACAAAGGCAAAGTGTATTTTCATGGCATGTGACATTTTGCTAATGCATTATAATTTTGTCTATACACAATGTTACAAAAAAGTACATTATTAGAAAATGTACTAGTAGCATAGATACTCTTATTTAACTCGTTTATATAACAGTTAATACCCACAGAATAAATTTGAAGTGACTACATTTTAAAATACACAGTGATAAATTGTGATAAATATTTCATTATTGTAGAGTTGAAGATGACCTGCCAGGCCACTGCCTAATTAGTTGAAATGATACTTATTTTTCAAAAAACAACGTGGAATCACAGATAATAACATGCATTATTCTGCATAAATGCACTGGATTATTCTATGAAACCTAGCTAATATTTTTTACCATCCTGAAACATAAAGGTACTATATCCATATGACTTTTCTCTGGTTTTGCCAGTTTCATCTCTTATTGAGAGAGAGACAGAGAGAGAGAGAGAGAGAGAGAGAGAGAGATCATATGCCGTTGTAACTGTACCTTATTCATTGATGAAAGATATGAGAATATCCTCTTACATGGCTAACAATTAAGTTTAAAACTGGAGATCAATAAGGCATGCACCTATTTTGATGCCTTTTAATATATGTGCACTATTCTGCATGTGGGCTATTGTAAATTTTAAAGGATTATAATAAAATGTTGAATATTAATTTGGCTATCATGTAAACATTATTTATTTTATTTTCAACCCTAAAACCGTAATAAAAAGGTTACATTCAAGTTGAATTAGAAAACTGGGTAGTAAAATAAACCTCTGCATTGACAGAAAGGATAAGACTTTTTCCAGAAAATGGCTGTGTAATGCTAAATTAACTAGTTCCCCCCTCACTCTCTCTCTCTCTCTCTCTTTATATATGGGAGTACTGTAGAACATCGAGTGCGTGTATATGTTTGTGTGTGTTTGTGTGTGTGCGCCTGTGTGTGTGTGTGTGTGTGTGTGTGTGTGTGTGTGTGTGTGTGTGTGTGTGTGTGTGTGTGTGCGTGTGTGTGTGTGTGCGTGTGTGTTTTTGGTTGACAGATGTTTAGTCATTAGCTTATGATCAACTTCTTCTTTCGGCTCTTCCCGGTCAGGGGTCGCCACAGCGACTAAGTGGCCGATTGACAGTATGCCTCATGTATTTATTTATTTAAAATCTGCATGCACCAAAGCTGTTTCTTGTCACATGGGTATTGATGTGTTATCGTCAGTATTTTCAGTGTTTTGATTACAGTAATTTGCTAGTCAACAATAGGTAAACTCAATTATGCGTAGTACACCTATATATATATATATATATATATATATATATATATATATATATATATATATATATATATACATGATCTATGTGCAGAGAGAGATCTGTATATGTCCAGCTATGTATATACAGATGGATACATATAGATAGATACACAGATACATATATGTGTCAGATGATAAAGTCTCTGAGCTATTAATGGCTTTGATTCCCTCAGTCTCCATTTGTGTACTGTGTGACTCTTGGCATTAGACATTGGTATGAGGCAACTGAATAATAGGGCTTCTCAACTGTCTCCTGAATGGAAAGTCTAGTAACTGTTAATGAATTTGTTTGCTCTTTTTGGTCCACATAATGGCTAAAAAAGTTCCTTGCTCTAGCCTTCTCATACTGTTTCAAATAAAATATAATAAATACAAATATAAATACACATTTATGTGTTTATGAGTGGGTGTGCTTGTGTAAAGGGATGAGCTTAGAAACTATTGTGCCCAATCTGGACAATTTTAGTGGGGTGCCAGTGCTGACCCCTCACCTACCACCCTGCCACTACTCCCAACCCCATTCCTCTTGCTGGACTCTTGGAGTTAAGATTATTTCATATTATGTATGAAAACTTTATGCTATCACTCTGCATTAAAAGCAAATTAATATCTTTAATTATTAGGTTATATGTTGTCAAACACATGTTAAAATATAAGTAACCCATTAATCTTGGTAATTCTTGTACTCTGGATTCATCACAGTCTTTGGATGGGGATGCCACAGACAACATCAAACAGACTATGCTACTCCAATGTAAGCTCATTCAAATCAGGAGAACTAGTAAAATATTTTGACTTATCAAGTTATGAACTGTCACCTCCCATACTCAATGTCCCCACATGCCAAGAAATGTGAGACAAATTAATCAGTGAGTATGGGTTTTATGGCTTTGGGGAGACAGAGGTCCAAAAAGAGCATGAATATTTTCTAAACACTATTGTACTTGCTCACCTCATACTTATCCTTTCTTATTGAATGGCCATTTAATCACCTCCTGAACCACCTCTGAATTATTACAACTTCTTGTCAATTTTCTTTCCTTTTTACAGTAAATGTGTTAAAAACAGCACATAAAACTGTTGAACTACCTAAACATGATCAATAATAATAATAATAATAACAATAATAATCGTCATCTCAGGTTGTCTCCTTAGAAGCAAAATTTTTCACACACTAGCCCCTTATAGCAATTTCCCAAAGCAAATATTTTAATTTATTTAATAATTTGCTAACTGGGGAACTGGACTAATACTTGCAGATCATTCCCAGCCGTAGTCTAGGCCAGAAGAACAACAGTACACTTTGCCTGTACGGATAGTTTTGAATAGCAACTAAGCAATATGTTTTGGCAGTAGGGAATCAAACAGAATTGCTTAAAGAAACACAATTGGTTCTTGAACTTCCATCTCCACGACTTTGAATACTACCTCTCAAAATGTGGAACAAATAGGCAAGAGCTGGAGCATATTTTAATTATTTATTTAACATTTGTTTTACCAGAATAATCCGACTGAACAGCTAGTGCCCATTTTCAGCAGATTCCTGGGGAGAAAAGCTCCAAGAAGTTACAGTGTGAATACATGTTTATTAAAGAATAAGAATTAGTACGATGCGGACATTTTTAGAAGGCAAGACAGTTAAATGCAATTATAGTAGTAGGATTACAAGTGGCAGAATGCTAACATATAAAATGCAAAAAGAGTTAAATGCAATACAAGCTCATAGTACAGTTATGTGATCAGAAGTCTTATAGTACTAGTACAATATATGTACAGAAGGTACTGAGAGTAAGTACATATTTACAGTATTTGCAAAATATACAATGCACATAGGTGGACCAAGATGACAGTGAAAGGTATGCATCAGAGGCCTCAGGGGATAACCTGCTTACAGTGGGGGAGGATTCAGGGGGGTCATTGCAGTTGCAAAGAGGGTTAGCGAAAAGATGCGATCTGAGGAGGTCTTTAAATGTGGATGTGTGATTTTGTAACCTGAGTTCAGGAGGGAGGGTATCCTATACTTTTGCAACCTCGTGGGAGAATTGGGCTTCTCCATAGCTGTTCTTGCATCAATTGACTTTGATTAGGGTTTGTTACTGGATTGTAGTTCTCTTTTGGATTTGTAGAAATTCAAAATGCCAGTTAGGGCAGGGGTTTTCTCAGGATGCTATAGAGTTTGATGAGCTATGTTGAGTTGGTGGTAGCTTAGTAAGATTGGAAATTCTAACCAGTGTAGTTTGCATAGTGGGAGTGTGATTTAGCATTGTTACGAACCCAGTTATCTTGTTGTATAGCATGTGGAGACTTTGTTCAGGTCAGTTTTATTAATGTTAATTAGAAATGGGGAGGCATAAAGTAATGTTGATAAGAGGTGAATTTTGGCTATGGCAGTTCTAGATGTGGAGGTTAGGAACTGTTTGCTGCGATAGAGGCATCCTTGTTTTTTGTGATCTTTAGGGATAGTTTGGGATATGTGTTTACTGTATTTAAGTTGCTGATCAATTGTGATGCCTAGTAGTCTGGCATCTGGTACTGGGGTGATGGGGGTGTTGTTACCTGAGAGAATGGAGAAGGTGGAGTCATTGAGCTTGGTTGGGTGGAATAGCATTATTTGTGTTTTCTTTGGATGTGGTATCAGATGGTGATTGTTTAGCCAGTTCTCTGTCTCAGTGAAGGATTCTTCAGCTTTACTTTGTAGAAGATGGATGTTGGGTGCCAAGCAGATTAGGGTTGTATCGTCAGCATATTGGACACTATCAGCTTTTGTGGTTGCTAAGTGTAGTTTGTTTATACTAACACAATACTAAGATCTCCAAATAGAAAGCCCATAGAATGACAATGATGTGTCAATTATATATATATATATATATATATATATATATATATATATATATATATAGAGAGAGAGAGAGAGAGAGAGAGAGAATGTTAATTTGATGAATTAACATGATTCAGTTTTATTTACCATGGATATTAGTTAAAAAAAAAAAATTCTTGACAGTGAATGTGCAGCAAATCCTTTCAATGTGGAATACCAAGGAACATGAACTTTTTAAGAAACAAAATTAAGAACATTCCTAATAATGAGGTACACCTGAGAGGTATTCACATAGTTGCAGGGAGATTATGTAAAATCTCATAATTTGCTTGGCTTTCTAGACACTTCCCCCCAAAACAAATCCTCATAGTTTAAGCCAAATATTCTTGAAGTTTCTTCTTCTCTCCATTTCGTACCTGACTGTGTAACTGTGGTATCCTTTATGGTCAAACTGCTTCTGTTACTATTTTTCTTTTTTGCCAAATGGAATGATTTTTTATCCACCTTTGTCTCCCTCTACTGAGCAAACTTACACCACATGTTTCACTTAACTGGGATTATTTGGCTTCTGTATGCAACTGTAGTAAGTGTTTTTCTGCCTTACAATAGAACTAGTAGCATTCTATCACAAGACGTCCTTTCATATCACTTTTGCAGTATTTGTAACTGAATTGATCTCTTGGCAAGGACAGCCCAGCTTCTGGCCAGTATACCAAAGCCTTTAGTATTTACAGGTGCCATAATCACATGCACACTCCCTGCACAAGGTGTAGGGCATAAAGGTGATGTAGTGATGCAAGCACTCAGAATGCCTTTGCTACCAGTCTGAACACCATCATTGAATGTTAGTCTGAACACCTTTCTTTTGTGCTGGTTACCAAGCAATTTTTCTAAGTGTCCCATTGGAGGTACTTCTTATCTTTCTTTTTAATTAGTGTTTATTGGTTTCTTGTCTCCCAGAAGGGGAAAATTTCAGTTTGGTAGGCAGATTCCTCATATAGACCATCAAAACCAGTGTCTCTTCTGTTTGGGTCTTCCCCCAACCATACTCAGGGTTTTATCTGTCAAGCTTTTGCCCCCAAGACCCTAAGTATTTGTCTTTCCTCCTTATCTATTTACCTTGACAACCAATGTCTTACACTTTTGGCCCAGGGTGTTATGGCAGAGTCTTCCCATCCCAAGGGTCGCCCATCAGCCAAGAAAAAGGCCAAAAAAACTAAGGTCTGATATGGCTGCTCTCCAGTCTCTCCCAGATGTCTCTATCAAGGCTAGTGAAAGTCCAGATGATTGCCCAATAGTTGATTTGGATTCCTGTGTTATGACCCCAGCATGGATCTGACTTCTCACATGTATTTGGAGGCTTTACAAATGTCTGCTCTGGACTTTAATGGGGGGGGGGGGGGGCTCAGCTGATTATATCTGTTGCACCAAGGAGGATTCTGCAGATCTTAATAATAGGAGGAGATCTCTATTATGCTTATTGAGTGTCGCCAAAGGTCTGACCCTCTCAGGATGTGTAGTACAAATGTCCCAAAGAAAATTTTATTTTTATTTTTTATTTATTTTACATTTGTTAACTGGGTTAGTCTGGCTGAGCTTTTGGCTAATTTTCAGCAGAGACCCAGGTAAAAAAGCTCCTCAAGACTAGAAAACAATTTATTAAATTTTATTAACATAGTAGTAACAATCAGCTATAGGATCTTACAAGCAGAGACCTGGAGAGAAAAAAGCTCCTCAGGCAATTCAATTATACAGAGTATTAACAACTGGCAGACAAGTATGTGAGTTGATACAAACAAGGTTTTAAACAATTAGCAGAAGTAAATGTGACTAGTTACAATATTATTTAAGCTGCTTAGAGCAAAATGAGTTAATAGTTAGGCAGATGCTTATTTAAAGTGGGTAGGATCTAGTTGTATAGGAGTTTGGAAACAAGAAAGGAAAGTAAGAATGGCTAGTAGGAGATGTAGGGGAGGTAGAGTATAGGAGGCAGACTAGACAGGTAGGTTGTTTTGAGACTGTAAGAATTAAGAGTGGTTGGAGACAGAGGAAGGGAAGAGGTAGAAGAAGCAGGGGAATAGTGTTAGAGATACATTAATAGTGAGGTGGTGAAATGATGGTGGTTTCAGGGTGGTTGACTACAGTGGGAAAGAAAAAAAAAACAGGAAACCAGGAATATTTCTCCTGCAGTTAATGATCCTCAACAAGAATGGCAGGATTTTACTTAGGGGGTTGATTAAAGCATCATCAGGGGGTGTCTGTGCATGTCCCTTCCTGGTCTTCCAGTCCTCTTAGAAGACCTAGGGAACTGGATTCCTATGAAGAAGATTAGGATTCAGATGGAGATTCCTTAGCCTACTCTTCTCAAATCCCTTCTCCTTGAGCTATGGTTCCAAAGAAGAGGATTCTATTTGTCCAGATCTCCATTTAGAGGAACTCTTCTTTGGGAACACTGTGACCTGTATGATGGAATTCTTTAAATGGGATTGATGTCAGGTTTCAGATGTTCAGAAAAAGTATTATGAGCTCCTTCAGATCGACTCTCCCAAGTCTTCTGATCTTTCCTTAGTTCTGGTTGTACTGAGGTATACATTTTCAGCAGCTTCTGTGGCCTCTGATTTACAGCCCCCAGCTCCCAAGAAACATGACAGATTTTATAAGGTGTCTGATGATTCTAAATTTCTGTATAAATGTCCTTCTGCTGAAGCTTATGTAGTGTCTGTCTCTTCTGACAAGCCTAGCAAGCTGTTGCCCTCTACTAAGCTCCTCACTTCAGAAAAGGATAATAAGGCCATAGAGAGAGAAAAGGATAGTAAGGCCATAGAGAGGATAGGCAAGAAAGTCTATACTGCTGCCACTTCTTCATCCTTTAGAGCCATTAACTACCAGATTCATATGACCAGGTACATTTTGGCTCTCCTTTCTCTAGTTTATCTGGTAATTTCTGATCTTTTTGACTCTAACAGCAAAGCTTCTGCTCTTTCCTTGTTGGGTTCTAGCTCTCAAGTTGCCTGCTATTCTATTAAATGCAGTTATGATGTAGCTGATGCTTCCTCCAGGGCTGATGCATTTTGTTGTCTTATGATGTATTACTTCTGGCTTCATCTTCTGGCAAAGCCTGATGACATTAAGGCCAAACTATTGGTTACCACTTTTGATAAAAAAAAAGTTGGTGCCGCCGCTGCTGCTGCTGCTGCTGCTGCTGAATTTTTAAGTCTGTTCAGGATAAAGGCAAAGCCTTGTAGGGGTTGAAATATATTTTTGTTTCTCCTTTTCCAGAGTTTTCAGAGAAATTTCCCTTGCAAATCTACTTTTATTCACAGGTAGTCTCCTCCTCCATCCAAACATAAAAAGAGTCGTAGATGTGTGCCTCCTGCTAAGTCTACTCAACCCCTACTTCCCAGAAACCTTCTTTTCAGGGAAAGCCTGTTTCCATTTGACAGTTGGCTTCCCTTTTTTCCTCAGCTAAGTTCCCTTATCCTTCTGTCAATCCCTGTTTCTTCCATATTGGATGAGAATCACAGCAGACATGTGGTTCTGTCCATTATCAGCCAGAGGTACTTCATGGCTTGGAAATTTCTTCCACCATTTTTGGGCATCCGTCGGTGTCTTCAGGAACAACTTTCTCTTTTGATTGAGGGCACCATTCAAGCTGTATCCCCTTCCCAGTTAGAGAGAGCTTTTTTTAATTCCAGAATGTTTTTGGGTTCAGGAAGGAGGGCACTTGGAGACCAGTTCTGGATCATTCCCAGCTCAACACCTTTCTCAAGTTTCCCTCCTTTTGGATGCTGTCTCTTAAATATTATTTCCCCTTCTTCTTCTCCAGGCAGGTGACATGCCACGACATTTTGTGTGAAACACCAGCGTTCACCAGCACCAGCATTACCAAAGAAACTGAATGAACAAAAGTACAAGAAATATGTGACCCTGCACTTATCTAATAAAACTCAGCAACAAAAAAGTCATTAATTGATGTTAATCAAATTAAATGCAGTGCATTCCATATTTTTTAAGTTTAATTCAAAAGTACTATTATAAGTAGGATAATTTTTGTTGCACTATTTTAAGCCCAATTATCAGTGCACATATTGTTTTCTCTATTGTAAGTCACTGATTTTTCTTTTACTTTTATAATACATAGCAGCACACAATTGGACTGTATTGTTTCTCTTTTGTTTGGGGAGGGGGTGACATGCCAGCAGAGTCAAGATAGACATTTTCCAAATTTTTGACACTTCAAGCCCAAAAGGTTCGCCATCACTGGTCTATTCATTTGCCTTCCTTTTTTTCTTCTCCTCAGTCTGTCAGTGAAAAGGATCTTCACACCTTCGATTTGCATAGACGGCTTAGCTATTATTTGGGTAAAACTAAAACTAGTCACAAATCTGAACAGCTTTTTTATTTCTTTTCATCCCATGTCTTTGGATTTAATTGTTTCTAAGCAAGCCATCTCTTCCAGAATTTCTAAAGCAAATGTTTTTTGTTATTCTTTTTAATGTAAATGTCTGTTCTCATCAGTAAAGGTTCATTCTACCAAGGTTGTTGCTTCCTTTGGTGCTTTTTTCAAGGGATTGGATATCTATTCCATCCTTAAGTCTGCCACTTGGTCTTCTGCTCATACCTTCACTAAGCATTA
The DNA here is from genome assembly GCF_019279795.1 of Protopterus annectens. Taxonomy (NCBI): domain Eukaryota; kingdom Metazoa; phylum Chordata; order Ceratodontiformes; family Protopteridae; genus Protopterus; species Protopterus annectens. The sequence continues at coordinate 550,170,942 of NC_056736.1, read as the reverse complement.
TAAGTTGGATGTTTTTTCCAGGGCTAGAGCTGGCTTTGCCAGGGCCACCCTGCATAGGTTTCTGGAGGACTCGTTCATGACATCCTCCTCCCAGGTTTCCTGTCGAGCTTTTGTGCTCTCCCTTCAGTTATGAATACTGCAACACTGATATGGAAGGACACAGTACAGTTGTATAAAATCTTACCATAACAGTAGATGTCCTTTTCTTCACTGTTGTAGTATTTGCTCCCTTCCTCCAACATTGTCTGATCTTACCTACTCTTTCATGCCATCCTGGCTGAGGGACTCTTCTCTGTTTTCTCCTGTTAGATGTCCATGGTCTTCTTTGTCCCTAGGGACATTCTGCTCCTCCTGGCACTTTTTCATTTCTGATTGTGTGCATCCATACTTCACATTTATGCCTATGCCTTGCATGAAGAAGGTGTGTGTGACGCACATTGTCTGAAATACTAAAGGCTTTGGTATACTGGCTGGATTTTAGACTATCCATGGAAGGAGATTCCCTTCAGTTATGAATACTGCAACAGTGATATGGAAGGGTGTCCACCTTTTTTTTTCTGTATGATTATTAGTGTTTGTTTTATTACTTGCTGAGGATGACTGTTTCACTGTTATTGTTTGTAATGATATTTATTAACTACCAATCATACATCCCACATTAGCAAGAGAAGTGAAATAAAACTCAGTGCAAAACTCAGTATTCAAATTAAACACAATCTTATCTTCCATGACAGTAACTGGAATGATACACAAAACCAGATGTTTAATATAGCCTCAGTTTTGAACACTCAGCTCTAACAACTAAATACTATGAGAGTCTGAGGAGCTAACACTGTGAGTCATACAAGTGGTGTGATACTGTAGTATTAATAAGACTAAACCGTACTGCAATACACTGCATAACAGGAAAAGTAGTAAACTCCAGTAACAAGACTCATAGCAATTGCGGAAGCAAGACTTCAAGTAGGAAAATGTCCTGCAGCATCTCTCAAGCAATAGCCTAGTGGTGGAGCCCCCTATGGGAGTGAGTCCTTATTAAGTCAAATAACTCCAATGGGGCCAAAGACCATGCCTGTTTGTGTATAAATAATGTTTTTTTTGCAAGATATTTTGCTTTGTTCATTTTTTTGGTGGGGGGGTGGGGTCTAGATTCATAGGTACTAATTTTTTTTTTTAATTTCCCCTTTTTCATATTTTGCAATAAGAATATCAGTACAGGGAAATAGATGCATTGTACGTAAAACTGTATCAGCATAAATGTAATACAGGTTTGCCTAAGAATGACAGAAGAGCATTTATGGCAGGCAGACAGAAAGGAAATAGGACTCTCGGGCAATGCCACAGTAGCTAAGTGTGCCTACATGAGAAGCACATCAGCATTTTAAGCACCAGCATGCAAGCTGGTCCTGCATGTCTTGTCAATATGTCCCCTCAAATCAGTAAAGGATAATTTTTTCTTCCTGAGATGGGGATAATGTTGATGTAGGACAATGTGATTTAAGTCTAACCAAAAGATGTTTATTGTAATATGTTGGAGACAAAACAATTAATTTTGTTTTTCAGCATATTTTGTAAATGAAAAGTATGCCCCATTTTGCACAATTGATAATAATTGTTTGGTTGCATGTCTGGACATTATTTTAACTTAACTATCCTCAAGACAGTTGGTGGAAATTGAACAATTTACATTGATGCATTCATATTCACAAATTGATTTGCTAGTTCTATTTGTAAACTAGGGTTTGACACTCCCTTGAAAATAGATAAGTAGTGGTCAAAAATGTAAGTGTGGAGATAGCCATTGAAAAGTTACAAGCTAAAAATTTACAAGAGCAAAAAAAGATGGAGACAGATCCTGGTTTTCTGTCTAAACGTGCCATATCCCTTGCACATTTTGTAAACTACTGCAGATTATACTCTGCTGATAATGCCAGACATTGGAGTTTCATACTTTTCTTGTTTATAAAATGCATGTTGATTCAAAACCAATTTTCTAACAACTTTTAAGTTAAATAGAATAATATTTAAAATTGTCCTCCATTTTGCACCATTGACCCCCACCCCCCCACACCATTATTTTTGCATATGCCTAGAATTCTTAGCAAAGAAGCCGAGAAGTAGGAATGGAGACAGGATTGAACTTCAGTTAATGCTACTGGTTCATACTGCTTGGTTTTCCAGTCCTGTTCTTACATGTGATCCATTCTATGTGAAACCTGAGTCTCTGTCATGCATGTCTGAGTTTTGACCTGGTACTCCAGTTTCTTTACACCTCTCACAGACAAGGATCCAATCATTTTGTGCTAGTGATGATTAGCACTCTATAAGGCTGTCTTTCTTTGTGCTAGCCAGTACTTGACTTGTAGGAGTGCAATCATTTTGTTCTAGTGAGATTCAGCAATCCAGCACTGCTGGTTTGTTGGTTCTATCTAGCATTCTACCCAGCTGGCAGTTCAGCTGGCGCTCATTCTGTATGGATTCTGGTACTTACAGGCACTCCATTCAGCCATGCACCTTGTACTCTTTCAGTGTTGGTGTTGAAAGGCACTCCATCCACCAGTGCACCTGGCACTCTTTCTGTGCTGGTGCTGGCTGACTCTCCATCCACCAGTGCACCTGGCACTTTTTCTGTGCTGGTGCTCGCTGACACTCCATCCAGTCGTGCAGCTGACACTCTTTCTGTGCTTGTGCTGGCTGGCACTCCATCCATCAGTGCACCTGGCACTTTTGCTGTGCTGGTGCTGACTGGCACTCCAGCCACCAGTGCACCTGGCACTCTTTCCATGCTGGTACTGGCTGCCAGTCCACCTTACATTCATTCTGTGATGGTGACAGCCACCATCTCAAATTACACATATTCTGCACCACTGCAAGCTGCAATGTCATCCAACATTTATTATTTTCTATCCACAGTTCAATCTAACACTCAACTTGTCAGACATTCAATATCAGTGATGGCTAGCAAGTATTGTTTCCCCACACAACTCAGCATCCCAGTGGTCAACCTGGTACTCTCCCTAACAATCAACTATGTACTTTACTGATGTAGCAGGTATTCTATTTATTTGTGCACATGTATGATAGGTATATCTGGACAAGGCAGTCAGCTGGTTCAAGTGATATGCCATCTGGCATTTTGCCGGGCATGGATTATGTGCCTGGAGCCAGCTAGTACTCCATATAGAAACAGCACTTCTGGGTCTGTGAGATAGATTTCTCTTATTAAGGTACCCTGCAGATGCACTCAGCACTCTCCATGGCAGTCTACAGCTTATCCCATCATTCCATTTGTCCACCTGGAAGTCAATCCAGAACAGATGTTTTGCAAGGTGTCCCTGGGCATCATACCCCTAACAGCACTGCTAGGTCTGGTCAACATATAGCTGTGTCTTGTGAAGGCATTGTGGTATCTTACCAGTGTAGTGTCTGAATGTTGAGTAAATAAGACAGCAACAATAAAGATGTCATCTAGTTTTAAAGTTGCACGTTCAATATGTATGAAAATTAGCATGTTGTATGTGTATATTTAAGTGTCTGAATGTATGCATATAGATACAGATAGAGATAGAGATAGCGATATGGATATATAAGTACATATATGTATATATCTCTCATCCTAAACTTGGAAAGCAGATTGCAGTAGCTAGATCATAGCAACCAATCTCTCATATAATCATCAAAGCTAACTTTCTAACCAAGAAATTAACACATAATATGGAGATGAAGTGAGGTAATCTAAAAAGCATACAGTGAGCAGAAACAGTGGGGTGACTTTGACCTGATACGTACTTGTTGAATCCTATGGTACATTGAGCCTTTTATAATTATGATGCTAAATGTGGAAATGTCTTTCACTAAGTAAGTTGGACTTTCCTTCTGTGCTCTTAATGCACTAAGTAATTTTGTCTTTACTCCGGTCTTTCAGCAGCAGTGAAATATAACACTTTTATACAATTTCTGATATTTTAAGCAGTGAAAACACTGCCCACAGATTCATTAACAATTGAGTAGGCTTTACTCTAAGCTTACATGATTTATGCATGTTAGTAATGATGAGCAGCAGTGCTAATTGGACACGCATGCTGTTCATTGTACCTACATTTTGCAAGTACTTTTTTGTGGCCAGCAATAGTGTTCATGCCCATGGAAAGGTGCTTGCATGCTCAAGCACAGAAAGTAAACTAAAAGCTTGAATATAAACAAAGCTGATATACGAGCACCTGCAGTAGCCATGAAATATTAAGGCAAGTACAGTTAAAAGTATTCTGAAGGAGAGGAAAGGAAATGGGACTGTTATACACAAATAATAATGGGGAAATGGGTAAAGCCTAGTCATATACTACAAGCAAATGTGCTGAACTGTCAAAGGAACATTTCTAACATAACTTCTGCCATGAAGTAATTCCAAAGGGATAACTAGTAAAACCAACAAGCGGTTTCCTGGGTAATCCAGTAACGTTTATTGCTCACACTTGATAAAAACAAAAATCAACCCACTTTGTCAATACATGCTATGTACTTAGCGCTTTCACCCACAATGAATCTGGGTTTCTTCAATTTACAAATGTAAAATCTCAGAACTGACAATTTGCAGCTTGCTTAATTGATTAATTACATTGAATTAAATTAATTGATTAAACACAACGCCTAAAAATCTTTCAATAAGCACTTTTTTGATACCTTGGTGTTTTCCAGTGTTTGTTTTAAAGAATAAAATAAAATAAAAATAGTGTTGATTTCAACATATAAAAACCATTGTGAGATAGCTTTATATATATAGAAGAAAAAACAATGTAATAATATACGCTAATTAAATTGTTAAATGGGTATATATTTTGTTTAAACTTGTTATAAAATGTTAGAACAAGTATACTTGTTAAAATTAATAATATATAAATATGTATAGATGAATGAATTAATAAATAATGTATATAAATTGTATAGTTATATAAAATATATAGTTGTGTAATATATGTATATGATGTTAAAAAATGGTTAAATATAAATATTAGTATAAATATGAATTTAAATACATTATAAATATGATTATAAAAAATGTTTAAATAATTAGTGTGTAAATACATTTGAATACAGACTATGAGAAAAATTAAGTTAAATGTTGTGTTCCCATATATAATAGGTAATATACATTTTGTATCAGCAACATTATTAAATACAAATAGATTTGTGTTTCAAAACACTAGCAATACTAATATGTGCATTTAATCCTGGTGTTGCGCTGGCATTGAATCTAAGTTGCCACAAACATTCCTTTGTTAATAATAAATTATCCAGATCACCTTCCTTTTCCCAGGGATTGTGAATCCTGTCTATAATAAAAAATAAAAATCTTTTAAAGTTGGTACAAGTAGTACTGTGCACATAAAGAGCATTTGTTTCTTTTTTATGTTTAATGTCTCTCATGTGTTCCAGGATTCTCTCTCTTAATTTTCTCTTAGTTTTGCCAATGTAGAATCCGGGGCATGATGTACAGTTGGCTACATAAATACCCATTTTAGTGTTACAGTTACAATGTCCCGGACATTGTATTGTTCTCCCATACCCTTGTACCATGGTACAGGGGCCATCATTAATAAATTTACAAGTTTTGCAAAACCCATATTTTGTCATTTTTGATGTATTTTATTTGTGGGTATTACCAACACTTTCAAAGATTTCTTTCAAATTTGTCCCCCTACTATACGTAATCATGGGATAAGGACCTAGTATTTCTTTAATTTCTTTTTTACTGTTAATCACACAATTCCATGTGTCATTTAAAATTCTAACTATTGCCTTTGAATTTTCATTGTAAGGTATAATAAAGGCTTCTCTACTAGTTGTCGAATTCAATTCTGTTTGTTTTTTACATAAACCATAGTGGATGATTGGTTTATATTTAGTATTCCTCATGCTTACCACTTCTTTGTGTACATTATCAAGTTCTTTCTGTGGGTAACCCCTCTCTAGAAACATTTCTTTAATAATTCTTATCTCATCCAAAAAATTGTTGTCTTCACTTATGATCCGTGAAAGTCTGACCATCTGTCCTTTGACAAGGTTTTCTTTTGAAAATGTGGGTGAGTACTTTCGTAGTGTAGGTACGTGTTGGAATATGTTTTTTTACGAAATATGTTGGACTCTATTTTACCATTCTTAATGTACATTCTTATATCCAGGTAATCACAATAATCATTATGTATTTGAAATGTGAACTTTAAAAAGGAAGTACTTGTATCTAAATAATGTATCAACTCAGTAATGTCTTTTTCTTCACCCTTCCAAAAAATTAAAATATCATCTAGGAATCTTACATAGAAGGATATGTTTTTCCAAAAACTAGATGTAAAAACTTTTTCTATTTCCCACTGTGCTAGAACTAAATTGGCAAATATGGGGGCACATCTTGCCCCCATAGCCACTCCTGTACTTTGTTTATAGTATTCTCCTTCTATGTATACATAATTGTTATTCAAAATCATGTCCATAAACTCAACTAAGAGTTTCCTTCTTACTGTATGAATTCCACTGTATTTGTCCATAATTTTCTCAAAATATTCCAAACCCTCGTTGTGTGGAATAATACTAAATAAATTGATAACATCTATGGTTATCATGATAAATTTTTCACCTGTGTAATTGTAATTGAATTCCCTTAATTTGTCCAGACAGTCCCATGAGTCTTTGATGATATGTGAGAAATGCAAAGTAATCTCTTTACAGTGGTAATCTATAAACTTGGCAATTGTTTCTAATTTTGACTTTTTTGCTGATACAATCTGTCTAAGTGGTGGGTTGTCAATGTTCTTATGTATTTTGGGAATGCCAAAGATCGTGGGAGTAATGGGATGTTCTACCATTAGAAAGTCATGTTCTTGTTTATTAATAATACTTTCCATAAAATAGTCGTACAATAACCAATCAATAACTTCTGCCATATTCATCCCAAGATACTTAAAATGTCAATGACAGTACTGGCATTGTGCACATAACTGAAAACAAACATGCTAACAAAGGATGTGATAGGGATATAAAGCAAACCAACCAAGTTCTATGCACGGGGGAGATGCATGGTCCAAACCATATGCCACAAAACAACCAAGTAGACCAGCAAGAGCAGATGTGGAGGTAAATAATAATCCTTTATTGTATACAGTGCTACACTGAAGAAGGCAACATTTGCCGAAACCGGTCTGTATACAATAAAGGATTGTTATTTACCTCCACGTCTGCTCTTGCTGGTCTACTTGGTTGTTTTATAGGGATATAAAGCTACAGTGAAAAAAAGGGGAGTTAAAATGTGATATACATGTTAATAAAATGCTGAGTTGAGATAGTTAGCAAGGACAGAAGATACATTATGGGATGAATTTATAGAATGCAGTTTTTGCATATGAGATATATACACTGGGAATTTATGTATGCAATCTGACACCACTGCTTTATTCTCCACCTCAGCATGTATACACAAGAACAAATGGATCTTACAGCTGTAATGTCATGTTATGTACATCGAAAAGGGACATATTTTGGCAAAGAAATGTTAGTGACACCCACAGGAAAGGAGTTTATCACCTATAAACATGTAATAGACAAGCAAGTGTTGTACAGTCGTGTAAATGCTAAATGGTTACCTAATAATGCACAAGGTACGTGTGTGACAAATGACAACACATATCAGATGACATTTCATCATTTCAAGTTTTTCATTGCTAATTTGCAAATACCTCAGACATCAAATACAGGACATGCTCACATGATATTACAGGAAGCAGTAACATGATAGCAATTCAACAGCACCGACGCACAAAAAAAGTGTTGTAACAGAGGACCAATCACAGTCCTTGATGGTCTGGCAACATGCCATACAGAAAGAGACATTTATGGAAACCCTCATCTGCAAAGTTGTAAAATGTCCTGATAAAGATATTTAATACGGAGTGTAATTCTTTTGAGAATATGTAATGAATGTGAGCAATAAATGACATAATAAACATTCACATCATGTCATTTCTGAACATATGCCAGCACAGATAGCAGAGAGATGCATATCAGTCATGGATGCCACAGACATATGCATATTGGTTATGTCATGAAGGACACTCTTGAAGGGCTTAAAAGTACTTTCCTGTCATAAGGAGTGTGGATGCCCTAGCTTGTAGCACATAGTCTGTAAAAGGTGGCCTTCTGAGTGTGGCATAATGATTGTCTGTGTGTAAGCCACTGCTGCCTGACACAGTTGTCTGTCAAATGAACAGACAGATGTTACCAGATTCAACTCCCTGCCTATTATACTAGCAGCTATCTAGACCTCTGTATTGACTGCATGTGCCACATAATATAGCAATGGATGCTGACATTAATAACTGAATTGAATGTGTGCATTAATAAATGAGTTACAAATATAATATGAACAATGGAAATTAGATTACTGGGAAGGAGATACACATGTTATTGTCCACACAACAGTGAGCAGTACTATATCAATATTTCTCTGACAAGAAAGCTGTTTTCATCATGTAGTACATGCACTGTCCCTAAATTGATCCACAGTCTATATTGTAGGTATGCTATACAGATTACTACCAATGTACATACCACAGGAGCACTCTCGACATGATATACTTGAATATCCATTTCAATGTTTTGTTTGAAACTTTACAGCATTGCAAGAAAAACATTTTTATGTGAGTATTATCTAAGAATACCATGTAGGAAGTCATACTTTTGATAGTTAACATTTAACAGCAGATTTCAGCAAACCTGAATGTATGTATTCATCTTCATTACAACACTGACCACTGTAACCTGTGCATCCAAATCTTCAGTTTGTGTTGAAGAGTACATTAAACTGAATAAACACAGCTAAGCACAGTGTCACAAAGTGCAATAGAGTAATGTGGCTGAATGCAATAAAATCCCAAGCTGTTGCCATAAGCTGTGTACTTCTATATAGCTTTAGCTGCATTGGTTGCTCAGTGCCAGACATTGGGCAAATGCAGAGGTGGAAGAATAATAATACAGAAAAGCGAAGATACACTGACAGGGAGAGATTGAAGCATGAACAAAGTAGCCTATGACAGAAGAAGGATAATGGTGGCTCATAACAATATGCAGCCAACAGGTGTATATAAAATAGTGCACCAAAAGTAGTCAGAAACATTTAACTAACGGCTGGATTAGAATCCAGGAAAGAAGTCAAAAATCTATCCATACATATGGGTATTCTCTCATCATGCCACAAAGGAATAACTGTTTCATAGCAGAAGTGCAGTGACAACCTACTGAAGCAGAAGGGGTGAGCAGAGAGGGGCATACAGAGAAACAGACAGACAGAGAGACAGATGCACAGAAAATAGTAACAAAATGTGGTGTGGGACATTCAGGAACATTTGTGTGGTATTTTACTCTTATTCTTAAGGGATGAATCTGTCATTCTCTGTAGAATACATTGCTTGTCATAGGAAGAAATAAGGGGAAGTGCAACAAATATGAAGATATAAGCAGGATAAGGTCGATTAAAAGATTTTATATTAGTGGACCTGGTTCTGGTTCCTTTGTGTATTTTACATTCAGCAAATAGTTTCTTGCTGTGGATTTTTCTTTTTTGGATGCCTTTTACCATATTACTGCTGTCTTTGTTTGCTGGAAGAGTTTGGTGGTGGTTGTGGTGCTGTTCTAAGTTTGACTTAATAAGTGTCCCTGCTAGGGGTGCAGGGTTTTTGCAAATGATGTCTTGCTGCACTATTCGACTGCTATGTTAATGAAATATTGAATATGGAAAGAAATACAGATGTTTACAGTTAAATATATTATAGGAATATGACATGTCGAGTTCATAGATTGGCGTACAGTTGCAATCGAACTGATGACACTATGCAAAAACATTTATTTTTTTTTTTTTTATTTTATTTTATTTTACATTTGTTGACCGGGCTAGTCTAACTGGATATATGTCCATTTTCAGTAGAGACCCAGGGAGAAAAGCTCCAGGAAAATAACATACAATGTAACAAAAAATAGCATAAAGACAGTCCTATTCAGCAATAATTATAAGATCAAAAACAGTTTCAAACAGCTGTAGTTATAACAAACAGTATAAGCTAAAGATATTGTTATAAAAAATATATATATTTTTTTTTTAATAATAAGGTACTCTTATTAGGAACAAGTCTTAGTAGGTCATAGTTTAGTAGTACACTTGTATAATTTATATGAGCGATAAGAATATTGAAGTAATTTAAGAAGTTTAGTATTTGGAGAAGGTAGAAGATCAGAGACAGAAAAATGTTAGGGTTACAACAGAAGCATCAGTATACAAACATGGTAATTATCTCAACACACCAAATAGTTGCTCATATTTTATTACATTGATCTGTCAAAGAACTGTTAAATTAACATCTTCACAGTACAGCTTTTAGTTTGCCTTTGCTCTGTATTCTTATAAATGCAGCAGACAATCACATTTGTGTGAAAGTAAACTGACCACTACAAATGAAATAGAAATCATTAGCTTTTGCAATAAAAAGTTAATCAGTTTTCACCATCACTCAGCATTGTTGTGCTATGCCACCCTAAACACAATGCCTAGGGCATAAAGTGAAGCCTTTTCCGTGGGTCATTTATGTGTGTTGTATGTGAATCTATTTTTTGACCTGATAAAATGTGTGAAAAATGTGTGGCTAGGACAGTAGTGAAAAGGGTTGGCAAGCAGAGGGTAGAGTAAAGGATGAATAATACAGGAATTTGCAGGAAGGGAGAGCACTGCAGCTATTCATTTCTTTACAACATAAATATACGATTGTCCACACAATTTCCTGACTTTGAAGAGTCACCACACTGGTGATTGGTGACAAAGTGACAAAAACAGTATAATGTATGTCCAATTGGATCAAATCCAATGTGCTAAGATGACAAATAGGAAAAATGGAGAGCTATGTACAGGACATACTTTTTTGGTGGGACATATGCCCATTTTGTATTACTTTTTGGGGGGGTTGTTGGGAAAAGTGCTTAGGAATGAGATGATCAGGTAGATAAAGCAAGTTAGGAAACATATGGGGACATGCATGACGTACAAGAAAGACAGGAATGGTGATGGAGACAAATGTTGGAGGCTACCATGATTGGGGATAGGTAGGAGACATCGGAGGTCCATCCATGTCCAGCTTGAGAACTGTGATAATCTAGACCTCACCCTCAGAGCTGTCATCACTGTCTCTTGCAGCAGGTCCCTGAGTCAGTGCTGTATGTGGTATCATCTTTGCAATTTGATACATAACCTTTTCAACCCTGCCAATAGATGCACCAAGGTCCCATGCCATGATATCCTCCAACAGTCCTGTCAGTTCCTGCCATGTGAAAAAATTGCCACCTCCCCTATTACTGATTCCAGATGATACTCTTGCATCAGCAGCAACACAGAGCTACCTGAAGCAGGTGTACCAGCCACGGCAGGGGTTATGTAGGCAACACTGATAGGTTGTGAACCTGAAGTGCTGGGTGTCTGTGCTGCCATCTGCATAGGTATGGTGAGCCAAGCTGCAGTGGCCTGTCTACACCTCTGTGCTGTTCATTATTTATTTTGCATTAGCAAGGTATACAAACAGCAGAATGTTAGCAAAATGATACTAGTCCCCCCCAAAAGAGATTCAGATATGGTGGGACAGACAAAAAAATAAAAGACATAGTTAAATACATGGTATGTCACATTAATTTCCTTTTTCAATAAATTTGTCAATACATAAGCAATTATGATAATTAACTATTGTACACCATTTCCATGTCCATATCTGATAGAAAGGTATTAATGTGTCATAAAATAAGCAAATCTGACTCATTTGATATTACAAAGATCATCCTTTATTTCCTTATGATGGATAGAATTTATGCATTTAAATGTAATAATTGCACTTAACATATTTGAATTGTTCTTGACCTATTATTCTTGTTAATATTATATAAGTTCATATACAGTAATAAAAAGTAATTGCTGCTTTTGGGTATTGAACCCACACACATTTAGTTTGGTGTTTTCATTGCCTAATGGAAGCAGGAAGACATATTGGGGAAGGCATGCATGCTTGAGATCAAGGTTGAGATATGGCTGATCAAGATGTTAGTGATTGAGAGAATGAAATTCAGTTTCTGGCTTGAACTTGGTCCTCATTCATATTTACCCCATACTTCCCTGAGGTGAGTTAGTGTCACATGGTGTGCCTCATGGTTTGCAGCTATATCCTCTGCAGCTGTACAATACAGTACAAAAAGAGAATACATTTATATAAAAGCCTAATGAGTAACTGCTTTGGCTAGAATGATCATTAATAACATATCATAGGCTACGGGTCAGTATACTTATATAACTTAGGTGTGTTTGAAGTTCTAAATTCAGTCTCCCATTGGGTTAGAATATCCTGCCTGTGCTTCTTAAGGTCACTGTAATGGTGACAACATTGTTCACCATTGTGTGGGGAATACCAGTTGCTTTGGAAACAGCCTTGGCTAAGCTATTCCAAGCCTCAGCCTTATACTGAGTCCCATTATAGTCCCCTTGTACCAGCCTAAAGCTGTAGTTCTACATGAGGAGCACCACAAATATCCTGGACTCCTGACAACTCCACCTTTGTCCTCTAATCTTAGCACCATTCTCTCCCTCACCAGCTATATCTGCAAAAGTCAAACTAAAGAAATATGTGTGGATTGATGCCCAGTTCAGTTCTTGAGTATTACTGGGTATGATAAAAATGCATATTTGTGCAATTAAAAGTGGATGTATTCCTTAGCAAACCCATTGGCACTGCTTACAGCATATATCGATAAATCTGTGAAACAATGCATTGAACATTGCTGTGGGTGATGCTCACCATATTGACACAGGTTTCAATATTCAACAAGGCCATGCTTAATGCCATGGGTTTTAAGCCTTGTAGTCCGGAAGAAAAAAAGAGGATGCATTGTGACATATTGTGAAGTTGGGACTTATGCAATGTTAAAATATTGTACCAGTTGTGAATTGAACCCATGACATAAAGCATGCAAAAATTGAAAGTTAGATTATTAATTACATTGCCGTAGGAAAACTACCATTTAAGTATGTAAATTACAGATATAACAATTTCAGAATTAATGCAGATACACCCAGAGAGGCCTGCAATTATGTGATTTTAGTTAATCATGGGACTGCATTTCTTTGTAAACATCACTATTCCTGTTTGCAAGTATATTTCAGATGGATGCAGTTGAATGAGATGAGTAATGCAGGTTGGGGTATGTTACATACTTCACAAGACATACCTGTCTTAAACATATTTTTAGGATATATGTTGAGTCTTGATGATTATAAGAAAAATATTGTGCTCATCATACATATGTAATTGAATTTTAAATGAAAAATTATAATGACGTTTAATAAATTGGACACACATTATCTTGAGGTTATATGAGAATCATTAATGATATATACTAAATACAAAAGTTTACTTATGCAAGAATTATTGATACAGTGCTTTCAAAACACGTTTAACATTATCAAAAGTAAAGTACTTTTTAGCTGAATTCAAGCTCTTAATCAGCTGTGTTCTTTATCACTGCACTTACACCTTGTTCCACAGAGACAGATACATGACACATGGATTTTCTCCACTCAGTACTGTCCATAGTGCTGAGAAATGTGAATCATTGCCGTATATGTTGTGTTACACAAGGCAGCGTAAACTAAAATTTTCACTTTTTTCCATAGGTAGTGAATCATGTTTGCATGTTGCCAAGTGGAGAACAAATGCAGATTAAAAAAAAATTGCATATTGAGAATAATTGCTATGTGACTTCTCAAGAGGATCTGAACAATGCATTGTGTGCCTTATTTCTCTCACTTTACTTCAATTACACCTTGCTCCACAATGAAAGTTAACTGAGAGGTGTATTTTCTTTACTGAGTACTATTCAGAGTGTTACCAACTGCTCAATGCTGCAGGCATGTTTGTGCTATATAAGTAAAAATAGTCTAAATAGGATTGAAACAATGCACCCTGTGCCTGAATCTTCCACTTAAAATCAGGTTTAGCAGCCATTTTTCTTTCCATTTATAACTATAAGGGCTCCGCACAGTTTCTACATGGTTTTGGGGACCGTTTTGCCCTATATACTGTACTGTTTGACTGCTTGCTTTGTACTGTGTCATTTGCCCTTTGCTTGAGATGAGTAATGCAGGTCGGGGTATGTTACATACTTCAAAAGACATACCTGTCTTAAACATATTTTTAGGATATATGTTGAGTCTTGATGATTATAAGAAAAATATTGTGCCCATCATACATATGTAATTGAATTTTAAGTGAAAAAGTATAACCATGTTTAATAAAGTGGACACACATTAGCTTGAGGCTATATGAGAATCATTAATGATATATACTAAATACAAAATTTTACTTATGCAAGAATTATTGATACAGTGCTTTCAAAACACATTTAACATTATCAAAAGTAAACTGCTGTTTAGCTGAATTCAAGCTCTTAATCAGCTGTGTTCTTTATCACTGCACTTACACCTTGTCGACAGAGACAAATACATGACGCATAGATTTTCTCCACTCAGTACTGTCCATAGTGCTGAGGAAGGTGCAGTATTGCTGTATATGTTTATGTCACACAAGGCAGCTTAAACTAAAATTTTCACTTTTTTCCAAAGGTAGTGAATCATGTTTGCATGTTGCCAAGTGGAGAACAAATGCAGATTAAAAAAAATTGCATATTGAGAATAATTGAAATGTGACTTCTCAAGAGGATTTGAACAGTGCATTGTGTGCCTTATTTCTCTCAATTCACTTCAGTTACCCCTAGCTCCACAATGAAAGTTAACTGAGAGGGGTATTTTCTTTGCTGAGTACTATTCAGAGTGTTAACAACTGCACAATGCTGCAGGCAGGTTTGTGCTATATAAATAAAAATAGCCTAAATAGGATTGAAACAATGCATCTGGTGCCCGAGTCTTCCACTTAAAATCAGGCTTAGCAGCCATTTTCCTTTCCATTTGTAACTATAAGGGCTCCGCATAGCTTCTACATGATTTTGGTGACCGTTTTGCCCGATATACTGTACTGTTTGACTGCTTGCTTTGTAATGTGTTATTTGCCCTTTGCTTAGGTTAGTTACTGGCTTAGCAGCTGTAAGCTGTTTTTTGGGATGAGTGGGTCTCTCTTTATGTTGTTGCCAGCTGCATTACTTTAGTCTGAGTATACAGGGCTCGACTGTTGCACTTTGCTGGCCTAGTCTGCTCTCCAGATGCCCTATTATAAGGACGCCAATAAACATATATCATTGAAGGAGGCCTTTATTTCTATTTCAAGGTGGACCAATAGTCCTACTAGAGCCTTTAGCTTATTTACTGGCTTAGCAACTCTTTTTGTTTTCCATTTGTCTCTATAAGGGAACCACACGGCTTTTATATTGTTCTGAAAACTATTTTGAAAACTGTTCAGTGCAAGTTATTGCACAGCATGAACATATTGTAGTTTACTATGTTAGTCTGTTGAGCACTATATATTGCACTGTTGAGAGATTTTATAGTATTACTTTATCATTTACCCCTTGCTTTCTGCTGCTTATATTTGGCTTTACTGCTGTATAACCCTATCCTCTCAAATGAACTAAGGTCACTGATAGCATACTGAACTGCTGAATGAATGTTTTGTTCTATTTAATGGAGCCTATATTGCTAACTTGTATTGTTCATAGCATAATGTCTGCTGCTTTCCATTCCCCTAAACCTAATCGTCCTCTACATACATGCTCTAGCCTCATCTAACCATAGCCACTCTTTACTACTGTGCTTTGTTATCCCTCCTTTCTTCTCTAAACAACCCTTACCTTCTACCTTCACCTCTACATCTGCAATATTAACTAACTCAGTGTTGTCTCCCTCTCCTCTTCAGTAATCTATCCCGGGTGCTCCCTCGCTGCTTTAAATACAAAAGGAATACCTCCGGCCATCACCTGAAGACACCCTGAATTGGCCAGCTTGACTGGTACTTAGAAAAATACTACTGAGAAGCCCCCCCCAACAAGATTATGTAAATGTATAAATGTCACCAAGCCAAGAAACCAAAATCCATGACCAGAGAAGCAAAGCAGCAGCAAAATGGTGCATAAAAACAACGTCCTTTATTTCAGATAGTCCACAAACAAACGTAGCACAAGCGCTTTCACTCAGGCAATTCTGAGCTTTTTCAAGTGATGCCATTCCATTTAGCAACACACATTATATATTGTGTCAGTCATATCATTAATTGAAAATGCCTGCTATTAATTGAACATTTAAAGCAACCTTTACATATTTGAGTATAAATAAAATGTGTTAAAAACTAACTTGCATCTAAAAATGCTTCCTAAGCTGGAAATTAAACAGTATTAGATTTTGTGTTTTTTATAAGTTATACAAATTTGTTAAAAACTAATATATTATACTATTATCTATATAAAATTGTTAAAGGTATACAAAATAGTGCTCTTAAAATATAAATGCACCTAAGTTGCCTAAAAAAAAAAAAAAAAAAAATATATATATATATATATATAATAGTAGAACCCCTCGTCCAATGTTCATTTCATTGGGGTCTACGAATAGGCACGTTTATTCTCTGTTATTATTTAAAAGCATCAATTATTTATTTGTTAATCTAAAAAAGTCGCAAAGTATAAGCTAAAAAGCAAAAGTAGTTATTAAATAATTAGTACATATGTCCCCATCAAGATGAATAAATAAATAAATAAATAATTAAATAAATAAATATCTATAGATATTTCTCGCTCCTTTCGCCCTATGGGATCTCTCAGCTCCCCTACCCTGCCCCCATTTCCCACCCAGCCCAGTACTCCTAGCTTTATTCCTATCTTACCCCACCCTCTCAGCCTAATTACTCAATACCAGCTTCCCCCTCATTACTCCTCTCACCTATAGCCATCCTTCTTAAACCTTGTAATCTGTATTCCACCCAATAATTGTAGTCCCCTCCTCTTTCCTTAAATCTCTAGAATACTTCCATCACTTTTTAAACCCTTTCTTCTTCATAGCCTTCTCTATTTTCCTAACCACTCATGCCACTCTCTCTTTGCTCCAATATGCTCTCCTCAAGTTATCACACCGTCCAGTCCCCAGCCTTCTCTTTCTGTTCCTACTTCCCTTATACTATGCTACCTCATATTCCACCTATGCTTGTCCAATACCACCTACAACGACAACTACCATACAAACCCACCTTCCCCCTCACTCTTGCTTCCATTTCCACTCCATCTCTTCTTCTCTCATTCAGCCCAACCCTCTGCATCTATTCCACCCTAAATTCTTCTCCTGTAAAGTCAAGATACTGTCACCTGCTCCAATCTACAATATACCAAAATTCATGCCTGTCAGACTAATATGGCTAAAGGATATCTCCTTCAACAACCTAGTCCAAGCTGGTGATATTCATCCTAACCCTGGTCCTACATCCTTTATTAACAACACTTATCCCTTACCCTCTTCCTCCTATCTCAACATCCTAAAGATTTTTACAATTAATGCACAAAGTCTAAACAACAAAGTACACCATTTCAAGCTTGGTTAATCCATAACCAAACAGATATCTTAGCCATCTCCGAAACCTGGTTCAAGCCCTTTTTCTCTGACTCTAAGATTCTGCATCCAGGATTTAATTGTCTCAGAAATGACAGACTAAATAAAAAAGGTGGAGGCACTGCCCTAGTCTACTCCAACCTTCTTACCTTAATTCCCCTCCAAATTCCAATTCCTCAATTCCAGATCACTGAACTAACTGCTGGAATTCTAAATCTAAATAAACATAAAAATATCTGCATCATTGCCCTATATATCTCACCTGGTAACAATATCTCTACACTCGAAAATATTCTCCTATGGGCCTATACTGAAATTAACTATGAAACTTAAATCCTTGGTGATGTGAATATTGACTGGAATAAAATCAATTGCCCCTCTCCCTCCCTATCCATTAACCTCTATAACTTCACTCAAATAATCCTCTCCATCACTTGACCTAACAAAATAAACCCTCCCGGATCCACTATAGATTGGATCCTAGTCTCAGATCCAAATAAAATAACCATTTCTGGCACAATTCCTGATACCTTTTGTGACCACCTCCCAGCCTTCATGCATCGCTCAACTAGTTCCTCCCCACACCAGCATCAGTACATTCAAACTCGTAACCTCAGTAGCTTCAACCCAACTACTTTTTCAAATACTTTCAAACAAATTAACTGACAAATTCTAAACATCTTTCCTCTTGGCAAGGCTATAGTATACTTCAACTCTGTCTTCCTTGATACTTTAAACTCACTAGCCCCACTAACAAACAAAAGGATAAAAACTAAAACTGCTCCTTGGCTATCTAAAGAGACAAAACAGATTATGCACCATAGAGACAAACTATGGAGGCTTTACCAAAACAGTAAACTGGACAATACCTTGCTCCAATATAAACAGCTCTGCAACCATGCAAAACGACTAATCACCAAAGACAAAAATATCCTACTTTATCAAACTTCAGTCCAATAACAATAAAAACCCTCCAAAAATTCTGGAACTCAGTAAACTCACTCCTCAATCCAGGCTCCAAGAATAATAACTGTCCTGACCCAAGTAAATCTGATCTCGAACTATGCTCTGAATTTAATTAATTTTTCATAGACACTATTACTACCCTCACCAAGACATTCCCCATTAATAACCCAACTGCTCTACACTCTCCCCCTTCTAACTCACCTCATCTGTTTGAACTCAAACCCATCTCCACTAACTTTATAAAAAAACTTTTGTCCAAACGTAAACCTTGCTCTAACACTCCTGAAAATATTCCCTCTTCCTTCCTAAAATATGCTGCTGATGGCATTGCACTCCCAATCAGCATCATTATCAACCAATCCATGAAAGAATCATACGTCCCCAAACTCTGGCGCTCAGCTTATATTCTTGCTCTTCATAAAGGAGGCAAAAATACCAGCATCTCAAACTTTCACCTCATTGCTTTGCTCTCACCAATCTCCAAAATCCTAGAAAAATGCATCCATTTTCAACTTATGCCTTTCCTGACCCAAAACAATCTTCTCACTCCTACCCAGCATGGCTTCCATCCAGGCCATAGCACAATAACCGCTCTACTCTCTTTCCTAGAAACTGTCAACCAAGCCCAAGATTCAGGCCACTTAGTTTCTACTGTTTTACTCAAGCTGTCTAAAGCATTTGATACTGTTTCCCACAAGCACCTTCTCTATCATCTCTCAAACTGTAATCTTTCACATAATGCTTTATCCTGCTTCTCCAGCTATCTATCAGACAGATCACAGGCAGTCAAATGGAAGAACTCCATCTCTTTCTTCCTACCTACCCCAACTGGCATACCACAGGGATCCATCCTTGGGCCAATTCTTTTTAACATCTTCATCAATAACGTTTACACTGCTATTCCTGATGCTAAAATCATTCAATACGAAGATGATTCAACCTTAGTTTGCTCTGTCTCAAACCTCTCTGAATTGCTGACTAAAACCCAAACTGCCTTCTCAACAACTCAAAACTGGATGTGCCAAAACCACCTTTCTCTCAATACAAATAAATCAAAGATTCTACTATTCCCTCCAACAAAGACCACAAAGACCATCTCTTACGATAAAAACAACTTGAAAGTCTATAGTCAAAACAACTCACCTATAGAAGTAGTCCCCTCTGCCAAACTACTTGGCATTACTGTAGATGAACACCTCAAGTCTGATATTCATATTCAACAAAATATTAAGAAAACCCACCAAAAGCTAGGTATGCTGTATAGGAATAATCACTTTCTCTCCAACTCTACCAGGCAAACTCTGGCCTCGACTTATCTTCTTCCTTCCTTATTATACGGAGCCCGTCTCCTAACCAACCTGTCCTCCTCTATCACCTCTAAACTAGAAAACTACTACAACAAAATCTTTAATTTTGCTTCTAAATCTAAAAATACCACCCATCACTGCCTAACCCTACAATCCCTGAATTGGCTTGAACTCCCAAACTAACTAGACTATCTCCAGCTCACTACTGCACATAAACTCATATTTCATCCAACAAAATGTCCCGCTCTAAAATCCTTCCCCCGTATACACCCAACAGAGCTCTCAGATCTGAAAATCAGAATTTAAGTACTATCCATAAACCTAAACGTCCTGCTGGCCAACTTCTCCTATCTTTCTCACTAGGCAAAAAATGGAATTCCCTTCTCTCCACACTAAGAGCCATACCAAACTCAGAAAACTTCAAAACCCAACTATTCAAACATCTGGCCACTAAATGGAAATGTACCTGCCTTCACACAACCTAATACAAGGGGTTTCTCGCTCTGTTTGCCAAGCTCTGCAACTCTCATAGTTATCTTCCTATTAGCCTATCTAAGCTTTCAACAATTTCCATAGCTTCTCTCTAAGTTCTGACTTCCTACAACTACCCTCACACAGCCCAGCCTTGTAAATATTGTAAATAGCATTCTACTGTTGTGTGTATGTAAAGCATATTTACATTTTCTTAAAAGGCTTGTATGTAAACTGTTTCCACACCTAACCCATATCTGTTTTCCTCAAATGAAACTGTGTGATCCCTACCTTCAAGCTTAATTAATTTGTTAACTATGCATGATATTGAATGCATTTATGAGTAAGTATTCTACATAAGATCTTTAATATTAACTATCATTTGTATCTAAATAGTATAATGCATCTTGGAGATTTTCTCCCTGGGCCTCCACTGAAAATGGGTCAATTCGGCCCAGTGGACTTCCCCGGTAATCAAATTGCAAACAAATAAATAAATTATTTCACTCAATTCACTTCATTTAAACTTTGTACCACAGATCTGGACATCTGTTAGGTGCATTGTCTGCAGTAATTACTATCCATGTTGCCAAGGGCTGTGTGCCCATACCAGGCATATTTGCTCTACATGAGGTGGCTTAAACTAAATTTTTCACTTTTTTTCCTTAGGAAATGAACCATGTTTGCACACTGCTGAGCAGAGAGTAAAGGGAAAAGTATTATAAGTAAATATATGACAGAGAAGAAAGCGGACTGTAAATTAAATGCAGCCAAAGAGTATATGTAGCAATGACCATAGCAATGAGTGCATTCATGTGACACATTCATCCTTCTTGTATGCCACTGCAAGATCAGAAATGTACTTTGTGGAACACATTACCAGATTTGTAGTTAATGACAAATAATGTAAAAGTTGACAGGCAAAAACTCACATATCTTTAACAATAGTGACAAGAGATGATTTTTAAATAACACCATGGTATGTATCACAAAATATGATCCAATATGTATTCAGACCATGTTATGCAAAAATATCAGTTAAGTGGATTCAAAACATGCATCAGTTGTCTTTTTCCTCTAAGCTCATTGTACTTACAGCTTGTGCCACAGAGAAGGTTATCTGAGAGGTGTATTTTCTTCACTGAATACTATCAAGAGTGCTGACACTCGTGCAATGCCACCAGGTTTGTGGGCACTACGTAAGGCAGCATAAAGTAATTTTTTCACTTTTTCCTTAAGTTGTAAAAGTACATCTCATTCTGCCAAATAACATACAAATGCAGAAGGCAGCATTTATCAGAAACATCCACACAACATTTTGGAGATAACAGTCTGATGGAGAAAGAAATGAAACACAATGTATATCTCACAATCAGCAGAGATACTACTAAATTACACTGATTCATTCAGACTTCTGACATCTTGCTACATCAATACTATCATGCATGTCTCACAATATCAGGACTTTAGCTAATGCCATGGCAAAAGACAAGGGCACAGGAAACAGCAGAAATACTTTCATTATTCATACAGCACAGACAATTAATATTGACATCATGTCAAATTACTTATCCATGTCTCATTTTTAGTCAGTACTGACCTTACTTGGGTATCCTCTATCACATTCATACAGCAACATTAATGTCAATATTTATTATGACCTCCCAAAGTAAAATGATCTGGGATCTGGTTTTTGAACCTTGCATTTCTGGTACTATTTCTGTAAGCTCAATACACTTACACATTATGCAACAGAGATATGTGTGTGTAATAGCTTTAATTTCTTTACTTGGTAGTTTCCTGACAATGTCAGTCTTAATTGCCCAATAGATGGCAGTCCAAATAAATTCTATCAGTTTTTACTCAGAACAGTGAACTATCATTCACTGCTACTGACCACTGACAGTCAATGAATCACAATGCCTATTCGAGTATAACTGATAGTGGAAAAAACATTTGGGAACAAGTACTTTAATGTACATTTCTGATTTTTAATCCACTTTGTTATCATGCAACAGGAACCTGTATGGATTTGAAACCTCAAACAAGGATATTAAGAACAATAATTGAAGATTATTTCCCATATCTGCTATAAAGAAATATATTGACAATGAGAAAAAGTGTTTAGATGTCCTGATAATGTGACATTTTATCAAATCACTTTGAAAATGCAAAAGAAACAAGTTATAAAAGTTGTCTTTACTCATTTGGCAGCAGATGTCTGGATAATTGTGATATTGCCACCAGCTATGATACTCATGTACAAGCATAATATTAACGATCGATTGCAAACACTACAGGTGTATTCCTGTCTTTATTTATTTTCCCTCATTCCCTTATCTAAGCTCTCTTAAGAGCACATTTATCTTGGTTTTATCACATATGTTATAAGTATCGATGCTTAAAGTATTCCCATGAATAGGTAGGCAGTAATTGTGGTGATTAACACCAATATTTGAATGTTATGAATGTTGTTCCTAAATCAATGTACTTTCTGACTAGTTGGTAAGTCTTTTCTCCCTGAAACAACCTCATTAATGTACATCAAAGACAGGAGACTGTAAAACCCTGATTGTTCCTGTGGGCAGCCTAATCACAGACACCTGCAAGCCATTAGCAGTTAACACACTTCAAGGCTTATCCTTGCAGTATTATGGCATGAACCTATAATTCTGCACCTCCTTACACCATGTTTACATTCCCTACACTTTAGTGCTGATTGTAGTATTCAAGAATGCTAATGATTTAACTCCTCATTTGCATATCCACACTGCTCACAGGGCTGACTCTGCACTATGTAAAGGCAATCATGTAACTGTTTATCTTTATGTTTTTTCTTTATCCTTTTACTTTCAGTAAAGCTCAGGTATATCAGTTATATCTACATTACAAAATATATGCTACAGAATACTACCTGAACAATATTTTGTAGGTTGTATTTAATTGCTATTTTCATAGTTCTTGCAGAGGATTATATTATAACCTTGTAGCAAGTCAAGCATTTTTATATGGGTTGGCACCAACAAAATGTGTTATATTTGTGATTTCTACCTGACTGCCCTCCACAACTTATGACAGTTGTCTTACATTTTTACTGCTACTTTGAAATTTGTTATTGATAATGACATGATTTATTACACAGTTACACAAATCTGTTATCTGTATTACAGAACTGCTACAGATAGTTGTTGATTATTTTAGAATATATATATATATATATATATATATATTTTTTTTTTTTATGGGGGGCTGTCCTAACTTTTGTATATCAGTCATAGAGAGAATTACCTTTAAAATGGTGTGTGCATGATGGATGCATACATTGATACATAATTAAGTTCACAACCATCTTGTCTGCGTATTATGTATTTAATTATGTGTCTTTTCTGTTTCATCTCATACAGGGATATAACATCCAAGAAGAAATATGCACTGATGCAGAAAATGAGGTCATTAGCCAGGACTTAAGTCACTATGGAACTTTTCTCATAGGGAGAAGAAGAGGTGACCAATCTGCTTGAGACAGGATATGGCAGCAGGTGGTTGATGACATCAATGCTGTTGTAGGGCATGGGAGAATGTACTCCAGATATGAATTGGGCAAGTAATATGATAACCTCTCACCACTGTATGGTGGCTGCAGTTGCCTGGGAAAATCTGGCTACAGTAGGTGTTTCTGTCCACTGTCAGAGATTCTTGTAGCTTAGCAGAGGGTTGGGTTTATGCAGAATTTTTGATGTTGGTGCTGATGTGAATGACAGACCAAGAGTGTCTGAAGCAGAACTTCCAGGTATGTAAAATGCAAGTGGCTTTGTTATATGTTTATATGTGTATATCTTAGATATCTGATGTGTATGTATGTATATATATATATATATATATATATATATATATATATATATATATATATATATATACACACACACCGACACACACACACACACACACACACACACACACACACACACACACACACACACACACACACAGAGGCAGTAATAAATGTCAGTCAGATGACACTGTACTACAGACATGGTGGTGGGGGTTTGGTGTGGGGGCAAATGCAACTGTTCACTACATTTTTGCATGAGAATTTTCTTAATCTGCATATGTAAAGGGGACTGTTCTCATTTTCTTGTTTCATTTGCATTGTGATAATTATCAGTCTTCTTTCCTTTTCCTTCCTCACATACAGGGCCATATGAATTGAAGGCTGTCAGCCTACCTACACATGATAAGCACATATTTGGTTATTCTAATTACCGTATAGAAAGTAGAGTGAGGTTTAAATAGGAGTGAAATTTGTGTTGCTTTAGCATCTATTAGAGTTTAGCATGCCTTTCGTATAAGAAAAATATGTGATCAATGTTATTCTCTATCTCTCTGTTGTTGTCTTTATTGCGTGTCATCATAGCTAGTCCTAAGAGTGGCACTGTTTATCTCCTACCACCTGATGTCATAGTATTGGTAGCCTCTGATGATGATGGGGATGATCAAGAGGCACAGTCTGGGTGTGTAGAAGGCTAGTCTGACACTGAAGATGTGGCTCCACCATCCCTTTCCTATATTTTGGATACAGTCAGAATGTCCATGCATCCCCAAGACACAGAAACCTCTGATGTATGATAGGTTGATGGTGACACAGTTGATGAGGGTAGTGTGACTAATATCATTGCAAAGCTGGTAGCTTCTCCCTGTAGTGATCTTGAGGGTGAGGTGCTATGCAGCAGGGTTGGTAGAGATGCACAGAGGAGATATGCTATCCAACTTCCTGATTCTGGTGTGTAATTAGGTGGCACCAGATGTATGTGTAGGTCCTTAGTAGAGATGCAGGCATGTTCCACCAGGACCTCAGAAGAGACAATGTAAGTACTAAACATTGTGCATTCTGACATACATGACTCCCTAAACTGTGTGTGCAATTTCTTGGACAGGATAGATGACACACTGAATCAGCCAGTATTTGTGATGAAATATCTGTTGGGGAAGATGAGCATGCAAGTGTCCAGTGAGCTGCTACATCTTCAGGTGTTAGCAGATGTGACTGTGCAAGATCCTTCTCCCATAGTGACAGCTATTCCACTTTTCCATCAGTTATTCAGGTGTCCACACACAGACATAATAGATTATGGAGTTGTGGTTCTGGGCATACTCGTACCGAAAGCTCCTCCAGCAGACATCACTCATGTTCAGGTAGTACCCCCAACTTCTAACCATGGCCATGGAAGTAGTAGTGCAACTCCTGTCAAAGGTGGTTCTCTTGGTCAGGAGTGATGTTGCAGAACTGACCATCTACTATGAATGGCTCACACCTTTCTGAGATGCCAGGACATAGTGCTATGATAGTGCTTGACTGTGTTCATGCCGATGCACATACATTGAAAAAAAAATACTTGCCTCTATCACCTCACACACATGCAACCTATCAAAACTGTACTGTTTAGTGCTATACTTCTGTTGTTACTGGTCTTGAGCTCTGTCTAGTCTGACAGGTACAAGTGTTTCTTACTCTCATGCACTCACTTCTTTGGTGTCAGACACTTTTTTTTCCAAGTGCAATCATGCAGTATTCCAAAGAGTTTTGGTGTACAGGGCAAAAGCCTGCACTGAATGTAAATGATTTCTTTATAGCTTCTTTTCTAGCTCTGCAATATTTGTTCATAGGAGTCCACTAGGCCAGCAGTTCTAGATCCCTCACAAACCGAGCTACACCAACCCAAGTATACCCATTTGTTCTTTTTTGGATAGTTCACAGAACAGATTTATGAACAGAGCACCTGCTACCCTGTCCATGAGGGACATGGGTGCCACTTCAGGGGTGAATTTGCAGTCTCCCATCCCACTATCTAGTTTATATTTAAATAGACTCAGTGAGGAGCTCTGTTTTATGTGAATAGAGAGTTTATTTCAGAGAATTGAACAGTTAATTAGCATGCACTTTTGCTCTTTATCCTATCTTTAGCATACTCTGGTATACCCTTTGTTTTTACAGCTCTACATGTCAAGTTGAGTAATTTAATCAACATTAAATAATGCACCTTGCTGCCAACATGATAACTTCACTTTGTGTAGCTAATAATGAATCTGGCCCCTAGTTTTTTTGAGCAATGGTAACTTTTTTATTTCTGAACACAAATGAGCTTACATTTAATGGGAAAATAATCATCTGGAGAATGACAGCATACATAAAACTTGTGAAAAAGTAAAAGTCCAGTCTGTTTGCCATAGCTGTGGCAACAGCTCAGCACAGGTGCACAATGTTTTCTGAGTTTACATTCTTTCCAAACAGTAACTTTGTAAACAAATCTGAGGAACAGAAGACTCCTGCACACGACAGTCTCTTCTCAAAATAAAGGCAATCAAGCAAACGTTTAGCAAAACAGTCATTATTACTCCAATTACAAAGTCTCTCACCACCGTTGGTGAATTAACAATTATTAGCAGAATACATCTGGTATGACACAGACAACCTCCAAGTTCTCTACTACCAGAACATTGACTAGCAAATATATACCTCTTAGTAGACTGCTGCCTTAGAGCTGTTTGCCATGGCCTCCGTTTCCTTTGAAAATTTGCAGAAGTACAACTGGTCCAAATCTTTATGGACTTCCTAGAGACTTATTTTGTCTTGAATCTGATATCATCTGAAACAGAAACACATTAATACTAATTTCCCACCCATAAATTTAGGCATGATGGTTTTATACGCATAGTTCTTCATTACTTCTATCTGCTGTATTCTTCCATGCAGCAGTCTTCATACGGAAAGAATCATCATAGACCTTATCAACAAGGACACAGATGACCTTCAAACTTTTCACCCAACCGAGTTAGGTTTCGTCACGAGTAAATCATGCTAATTAATCCTGGTAAACTTCTTTGAGAATGTCACAAAAGCTCTGGATGATGGCAAAGCAGTACATACCAGCTATCTTGATTTAGCCAAGGCTTATGACACAATCCCCCACTCTGGGATCATTGATAAACTCTCTCAGCTGGGGATTAACTCATACATCACTAGATGTGCAGCCAACTGTCTCATTGACAGAGCATACACTGTCAAAGTTGGGGAGTCCACCTCCACCAGTAGACCAGTTACCAGTGGAGCACCAAATGGATCTGGGCTGGGCTCTCTACTGCTTGGAATCTATTTCTCTAAGGTCCAGGTGAAAGTAAATGGCCTGTGGCTTACCAAGTTTACAGATGACTGCAAACTGGGCACAATCATTGAGTCCCCCAATGATGTAAATATATTTCAGAAGGGAATGTAGACATGAAAGTGGTTATCTTTGTTTCTGTTTGCAATAAATGAGTTTTGTTTTTTTATTCTGCTGTGTTGACTGGTTATTTTGAATATACATTTGATTTTTGTTCATGTTGAACGAGCGTTGTCCATTCTGCTTGGTTTGTTTCACAGTGTGTTATTTTTTTCCTGTTTTATGAAACATGGGGAAGGAGGGAATATTGAACTAGATTATAATCCCAATGGATCTACTAGAATGGCTTTTGCTGCTCCCTTTACTTGCATGTTACAGATGAAAGGTAATCCATTATTAGCCACCAGTGATGAGACTGTTGTTTTGGAATTGGAACCACCAAACATTGATTATAATGGTTTATGACTATTTTTAACAGACAACAACCTGCATAAATATAAGCAGCTACAATGGCAAAGTCTACACTTGGAAGCATGTTTACACCATAAAGTGATCCTGAGAGGTTTGAAAGTGCTGAGGATGCCAACACATGGTAACACACACCTGCTTCTTTAAAAGTAATAACAATCACTTAATTTACAATTAAGTTTCAACTATAGTAGATTGTTAATATAATTGTTTCAACCTATGAAAAATACTGTTCTTAAAAAGTTGTTAGTGAAATGGACAGGATGAATGTTTTTTTTTTTTTTTTGCTTTCATCTACATGTAAGCAAAATATTGACAATATATTCCTTGATGTGTCATCTTATGAGAATTACAAACAAGAACAAAAATGTCACCAACACTCCTAGTTTCCAAGTCCAAGAAAAAGGTAAAATCCAGTAATCCAAAAGAAACAGCAGGACTCAGAAAAGGCTTCTGGTTCCAGTATAAAAGTTGTTTAATAAAAGACAATAAAATACAAGTGCTTTTGTAGGTCTCTCCCACTTCTTCAGATGTCTTTACAATTTAGATAAAACAAACCCCTTTTTCTTATATCCAACACAAACAGATCAATGACCCTGAACCAAAACTGTTTAAAAATAAAAAGTAAATCCACCAACACTGAATAGCCGATGACGGTTTAATGCTCCAAAATACACAAACAATCACAGATGCACCGAACAACTAAACGCTTTTGCCGTGGTTAACAAACCTTGGCATCATCAGAGTTGTTCGGATACTTCATTCCCATTGCTTATATTCAAACTTGATTAAAATTAATTAATACCAATTAATCAATTGAAACATTTTAAAACATTCTTTAAAAATCTCTTAAATCAATCTACAGTCTTGCCTCTGTATTATTCCCCAGTGTCTATTTCTAACAATAAACCCACTACACAAGTTAACGTAAAAAACCTAAAAACTATTTTGAACACTAAATAAAATGTTTTAAATATAACAAATTACAACAAATTAGTAATATATATTATATCCAGATGGTGTTGATATAATATCATAATAGCATCTTGTACAATGCAAATTAGAAGGATGTTGATAATAATTAAATATATGCTTAGCTGGCTGAAACTACACAATTTTATTGTGTTTTATTTTTAAAAAGGGTTTGATGAAAATGTATTAATTAAGTCCCGGAGGGTTACTGGCATTGGTACGTATTTGCCACATAGATTCTCTTGCTTCCAAGATGGATTCCCAATCACCCCCCCATCCATTGTCATATACCTTATCAATGATAAAGAAAATAATTTTTTTAAAATTCAAACACTTCCCTGTATGTAAAAACAAAGCATTGTTGATATCCTTGTTTTTTATAGCTCTAATATGTTCGCTCATCCTGTCTTTGAGTCTACGTGAGGTCTTCTCTATATAAAAAGATGTACAGGACAAACAGGTAGCTACATAAACTACCCTCCTAGTACTGCAATTACGTTTACCCGGACACTTAATTGGTCTACCAAATGTTTCTATATCAACATAGGGTCCATCATTAATGTATCTACAAAACCTGCAATTCTCACACTTAGACATTTTAGAAATAATACTGTCACTACCATACTGACTCTTTAAAATATTTTTAATGCTGTTTC
Organism: Protopterus annectens; assembly: GCF_019279795.1. NCBI lineage: Eukaryota > Metazoa > Chordata > Ceratodontiformes > Protopteridae > Protopterus > Protopterus annectens. Next base: position 550,141,334 of record NC_056736.1, on the reverse strand, counting down.
CCCTACTGTGAATTATTTGTGGTTTCATTCCAACAATAGTGGTTATGTTTTCATCAAAATATAAATCCCAACCCTTATGGATGATATTCATTACCTCAACAGTCTTGTCACTGAACTGCAAGACCATTCCTGTTTGACCTAAATTTTCTTTATGTTCTTTTAAGTTATTCTCAGATAACAAAATGGCTAGAAACGTAGTCCTTCTTTTCTTCACCACTTCCTTTTTTACATTGATCAATAATTTAAGAGGATAGCCTCTTTCTAAAAACATTCCAATGAGTTTATATAATTCTTCCCTAAACATAGTTTCCTCACTTGTTAACCTGGAAACTCTTACCATCTGACCTTTAACTACACTACGTTTTTGAAAAAAAGGATGTTGACTAGTATAATACAACAGATTATTTGAATATGTTTTCTTGTCTAAAAATAGAACTTTCCAAAATACCATTTTCAATATCAAATTTTATGTCCAAATAATTCATGGTCTTACTGTTCTATTGGAACGTAAACCTTAAGAACTCAGTTGTTACATTTAGCTAATCAATAAATTCCTTAGCTTCATCAAAGTCTCCTTTCCAAAGTATAAGAATGTCATCCAAAAATCTATTGTAACTCGCAATATAAGATTTATACTTGGAATTTAACACAAATCTTCTTTCCCAATCAAAAAGTACAAGGTTTGCATAAAGGGGGGCACATTTAGCCCCCATTGCCACACCTGATGTTTGGTGAAACAATTCACCTTCAAATATCATGAAATTATTCCTAAGAATAATATCCATGAAGTTAGTCACCAACTCAACTTCCACTTCACTCATGTTAGACAAAAACCCTATGCTGTTTCCAAACATTTCAATACCCACCGTGTGAGGTATCACTGTAAACAAATTTATTACATCAATTGTCAAAAAACTCACAGTATTATCAGCTATATTACGGAACTTGGACAAATGCTGGAGACAATGCCAAAAATCTCTAATTATATGAGGCACTCCCTCAGTTAGTTTACCTATCTTTCTATCAACCCAGGCTGCCAGGGGTTAAGTCTTTGACCCCTTTGCAGCCACTATGGGTCTGAAAGGTGGATTTTCTACTGATTTGTTTGTTTTGGGTATTCCAAAAATCTTAGGTGTAATAGGAAAAGGAAACAACAAAAATTCCTTCTCGTTCATTGAAATTCTACCCTTCATAACTTCATCTTCCAATATGATATCAATCCATCTATATGCTAGATTGATTTCATTTCGAGAAACTCGATTATAAGTATTCTCATCATTCAAAACTTTCTCCATCTGTGTGTTGTAATCTATACTTCGCATGATCACCACCCCTCCCCCTTTATCTGGTGTCATGATACGAAGTTGTCGATCTCTAGCTAGACAATTTAAAATCTCTTTCTCCTGTTTATCTAGATTATACATTACACAACATCTGCCTTTGTCCAAGTTTCTGATTTCCTTCTCACAGTATGTTTCAAACAATTGTATAATTGGATTTTGAGGGGGGATGAATGCACTGGACCACACACATTCATTTCTTTCGTTTTTATCTTTGTCATTTATCCCCTGAAAAAATATTTTAAGATTTAATTGCCTGGAATATAATTTTATATTCAATAAAGTTTTAGCTGCATTAAATCTATAAGTGGGAATGAAGGACATGCCTTTCTTAAAAAGACCAAAATGCCCTTCTGTTAGAATCAATTCAGTATAGTTAAAGATGCGAAAGCCTTCCCTTACCACCACTTGGCATTTTAATTCCTGTGACATTTCAAAAGTTTCATCTAACAAGCTGGTGGGGTCACCCCAACTATTCATTCCACCTAATTCGTTGTTAATTACTGTTATTTCCAGTTGTCCTGAATGTTCCCCCCTGGTCTCCACTGTTGTTGTTGTTTCTGTTGCTGTTGTTGTCTCCCCTGATTCCATCCCCCCATCCACCTCACCTCTCGTGTACCTCCCTGATTCCTTATTCATTCTGATCTCCTGGGTAAATTTTCTAAAAAATTACTGTCACTAACATCACTGTCCTCCTGTCGAATACCTACTGCCTGCTGTTCTCCATTGTCCCCTTGAAAATTACCAGCCCTACTATTGTCATGGATTTGAAAATTCTCCCCTTGTGGATATACTAAATTATTAGAATAATCATATTTGTCTCGAGCCAGTTTACGCTGTTTGTTTTCAACACCCCTTCTCACAAATTTCTCAACATCACTTAAAACTTTGTCATATTTCATTTTATAAGGTACAAACAAAACATCATCAATTATACTTTTGTTAAGCTCGTCAATTTTGCCCTGAAGTTCCTTTATTTTACCATCATTATCACGGACAATAATGTCTAACATTTCAAGTCCAGTCTTATTAAATAATGAAATTAATTCACGATAGGCTGATGTACCTCTATCAATGCCCATCGGTAATTTCCATATACGTAAACCCTTAGGTACTTGTTCTAACTCAATGGATTTACGTAAAAACACATTGTCCATTTGTAGTGAGCAAAATTTATAACAGTACCTCTCAAAAGTCTCCAACTGGTCTTTCCACGTAGGAATGAAACAACCCATTTTATTTTTAGTAGTGTTACTTTGCTCTGGTTTGGGCACCCAATCCACATCCGGGACTTGAAACCAGGAACTGAAGTCTCTGTTTGAACTCGCTCCACCTCGAATTAATGGACGTTGATCTCCTGCGTTGGAACATTGATTTTTTTAAAGGTGCCATCCCCTTGTCATGAATACTAGCCACCGGGGAATGCAAAGTAAAAAGTTCACCTTGACTGTCCATAAAAAGCCCTTCATTTGCCAAATTACATGCCGCCTTGTCCTTTGAAAGCATGGAAGTCAGTTTGTTAATAGAATCCAATAGTTGCACCAATAATTCCTCCATAAATGTAGCGTATTACCTGGGGAATAATATTGCCTTCAGCCCACGTAATTGAACTTAGAATTCTCCGTACTTCTTACAGAAGAATTGGAGCACTTCCCGTGACTACACTGTGCGGTGAAAAAACTGAAAACTAAAACAAATGGGTCAATGACCCTGAACCAAAACTGTTTAAAAATAAAAAATAAATTCACCAACACTGAATAGCCGATGACGGTTTAATGCTCCAAAATACACAAACAATCACAGTTGCACCGAACAACTAAGCGCTTTCGCCGTGGTTAACAAACCTTGGCATCATCAGAGTTGTTCGGATACTTCGTTCCCATTGCTTATATTCAAACTTGATTAAAATTAATTAATACCAATTAATCAATTGAAACATTTTAAAACATTCTTTAAAAATCTCTTAAATCAATCTACAGTCTTGCCTCTGTATTATTCCCCAGTGTCTATTTCTAACAATAAACCCACTAGACAAGTTAATGTAAAAAACCTAAAAACTATTTTGAACACTAAATAAAACATTTTAAATATAACAAATTACAACAAATTAGTAATATATATTATATCCAGATGGTGTTGATATAATATCATAATAGCATCTTGTACAATGCAAATTTTCAAGAGAAGGGTGTTGATAATAATTAAATATATGCTTAGCTGGCTGAAACTACACAATTTTATTGTTCGGTGCAACTGTGATTGTTTGTGTATTTTGGAGCATTAAACCGTCAGTGGCTTTTCAGTGTTGGTGGATTTATTTTCTATTTTTAAACAGTTTTGGTTCAGGGTCATTGACCCATTTTTGTTGGTTTTCAGTTTTTTCACCGCACAGTGTAGTCACGGGAAGTGCTCCAATTCTTCTGTAAGAAGTACGGAGAATTCTAAGTTCAATTATGTGGGCTGAAGGCAATATTATTCCCCAGGTAATACTCTACAATTATGGAGGAATTATTGGTGCAACTTTTGGATTCTATTAACAAACTGACTTCCATGCTTTCAAAGGACAAGGCGGCATGTAATTTGGCAAATGAAGGGCTTTTTACGGACAGTCAAGGTGAACTTTCTACTTTGCATTCCCCGGTGGCTAGTATTCATGACAAGGGGATGGCACCTTTAAAAAATCAATATTCCGACGCAGGAGATCAACGTCCGTTAATTCGAGGTGGAGCGAGTTCAAACAGAGACTTCACTTCCTGGTTTCAAGTCCCGGATGTGGATTGGGCACCCAAACCAGAGCAAAGTAACACTACTAAAAATAAAATGGATTGTTTCATTCCTACGTGGAAAGACCAGTTGGAGTCTTTTGAGAGGTACTGTTATAAATTTTGCTCGCTACAAATAGACAATGTGTTTTTACGTAAATCCATTGAGTTAGAACAAGTACCTAAGGCTTTACGTATATGGAAATTACTGATGGGCATTCACAGAGGTACATCAGCCTATCGTGAATTACTTTCATTATTTAATAAGACTGGACTTGAAATGTTAGACATTATTGTCCGCAATAATGATAGTAAAATAAAGGAAATTCAGGGCAAAATTGACAAGCTTAACAAAAGTATAATTGATGATGCTTTGTTTGTACCTTATAAAATGAAATATGACAAAGTTTTAAGTGATGTTGAGAAATTTGTGAGAAGGGGTGTTGAAAACAAACAGCGTAAACTGGCTCCAGACAAATATGATTATTCTAATAATTTAGCATATCCGCAAGGGCAGAATTTTCAAATCCATGACAATAGTAGGGCTGGTAATTTTCAAGAGGAAAATGGAGAATAGCAGGCAGTAGGTATTCAACAGGAGGACAGTGATGTTAGTGACAGTAATTTTTTAGAAAATTTACCCAGGAGATCAGAACGAATAAGGAATCAGGGAGGTACACGAGAGGTGAGGTGGACGGGGGGATGGAATCAGGGGAGACAACAACAGCAACAGAAACAATAACAACAGTGGAGACCAAGGGGGAACATTCAGGACAACAACTGGAAATAACAGTAATTAACAACAAATTAGGTGGAATGAATAGTTGGGGTGACCCCACCAGCTTGTTAGATGAAATTATTGAAATGTCACAGGAATTAAAATGCCAAGTGGTGGTAAGAGAAGGCTTTCGCATCTTTAACTATACTGAATTGATTCTAACAGAAGGGCATTTTGGTCTTTTTAAGAAAGGCATGTCCTTCGTTCCCACTTATAGATTTAATGCAGCTAAAACTTTATTGAATATAAAATTATATTCCAGGCAATTAAATCTTAAAATATTTTTTTCAGGGGATAAATGACAAAGATAAAAATGAAAGAAATGAATGTGCGGGGTCCAGTACATTCATTCCCCCTCAAAATCCAATTATACAATTGTTTGAAACATACTGTGAGAAGGAAATCAGAAACTTGGACAAAGGCAGATGTTGTGAAGCGTATAATCTAGATGAACAGGAGAAAGAGATTTTAAATTGTCTAGCTAGAGATCGACAACTTCGTATCATGACACCAGATAAAGGGGGAGGGGTGGTGATCATGCGAAGTATAGATTACAACACACAGATGGAGAAAGTTTTGGATGATGAGAATACTTATAATTGAGTTTCTCGAAATGAAATCAATCTAGCATATAGATGGATTGATATCATATTCGAAGATGAAGTTATGAAGGGTAGAATTTCAATGAAGGAGAAGGATTTTTTTGTCGGTTCCTTTTCCTATTACACCTAAGATTTTTGGAATACCCAAAACAAACAAATCAGTAGAAAACCCACCTTTCAGACCCATAGTGGCTGCAAAGGGGTCAAAGACTGAACGCCTGGCAGCCTGGGTTGATAGAAAGATAGGTAAACTAACTGAGGGAGTGCCTCATATAATTAGAGATTCTTGGCACTGTCTCCAGAGTTTGTCCAAGTTCCGTAATATAGCTGATAATACTGTGAGTTTTTTGACAGTTGATGTAATAAATTTGTTTACAGTGATACCTCACACGGTGGGTATTGAACTGTTTGGAAGCAGCATAGGGTTTTTGTCTAACATGAGTGAAGTGGAAGTTGAGTTGGTGACTAACTTCATGGATACTATTCTTAGGAATAATTTCATGATGTTTGAAGGTGAATTGTTTCACCAAACATCAGGTGTGGCAATGGGGGCTAAATGTGCCCCCATTTATGCAAACTTTGTACTTTTTGATTGGGAAAGATGGTTTGTGTTAAATTCCAAGTATAAATCTTATATAACGAGTTACAATAGAATTTTGGATGACATTCTTATACTTTGGAAAGGAGACTTTGATGAAGCTAAGGAATTTATTGATTAGCTAAATGTAACAACTGAGTTCTTAAGGTTTACTTTCCAATGGAACAGAAATACCATTAATTATTTGGACATAAAATTTGATATTGAAAATGGTATTTTGGAAAGTTCTATTTTTAGAAAAGAAACATATTCAAATAATCTGTTGTATTATACTAGTCAACATTCTTTTTTTCAGAAACGTAGTGTAGTTAAAGGTCAGATGGTAAGAGTTCCCAGGTTAACAATTGAGGAAACTATGTTTAGGGAAGAATTACATAAACTCATTGGAATGTTTTTAGAAAGAGGCTATCCTCTTAAATTATTGATCAATGTAAAAATGGAAGTGGTGAAGAAAAGAAGGACTACGTTTCTAGCCATTTTGTTATCTGAGAATAACTTAAAAGGACATAAAGAAAATTTAGGTCAAACAGGAATGGTCTTGCAGTTCAGTGACAAGACCGTTGAGGTAATGAATATCATCCATAAGGGTTGGGATTTATTTTTTGAGGAAAACATAACCGCTATTTTTGGAATGAAACCACAAATAGTTCACAGTAGGGGAAACAACATTAAAAATAGTTTAGAGAGTCAGTATGGTACTGACAGCATTAATTCTAAAATGTCTAAGTGTGAGAATTGCAGGTTTTGTCGATACATTAATGATGGACCCTATGTTGATATAGAAACATTTGGTAGACCAATTAAGTGTCCGGGTAAATGTAATTGCAGTACTAGGAGGGTAGTTTATGTAGCTACCTGTTTGTCCTGTACATCTTTTTATATAGAGAAGACCTCACGTAGACTCAAAGACAGGATGAGCAAACTTATTAGAGCTATAAAAAACAAGGATATCAACAATGCTTTGTTTTTACATACAGGGAAGTGTTTGAATTTTTAAAAAATTATTTTTTTTATCAATGATAAGGTATATGACAATGGATGGGGGGGTGATTGGGAATCCATCTTGGAAGCAAGAGAATCTATATGGCATATATGTACCAATGCTAGTAACCCTCCGGGACTTAATGAATACATTTCCATCAAGCCCTTTTTAAAAATGAAACACAATAAAATTGTGTAGTTTCAGCCAGCTAAGCATATCTTTAATTATTATCAACACCCTTCTCTTGAAAATTTGCATTGTACAAGATGCTATTATGATATTATATCAACACCATCTGGATATAATATATATTAATAATTTGTTGTAATTTGTTATATTTAAAACGTTTTATTTAGTGTTCAAAATAGTTTTTAGGTTTTTTACGTTAACTTGTCTAGTGGGTTTATTGTTAGAAATAGACACTGGGGAATAATACAGAGGCAAGACTGTAGACTGATTTAAGAGATTTTTAAAGAATGTTTTAAAATGTTTTAATTGATTAATTGGTATTAATTAATTTTAATCAAGTTTGAATATAAGCAATGGGAACGAAGTATCCGAACAACTCTGATGATGCCAAGGTTTGTTAACCATGGCGAAAGTGCTTAGTTGCTTGGTGCAACTGTGATTGTTTGTGTATTTTGGAGCATTAAACCGTCATCGGCTATTCAGTGTTGGTGGATTTATTTTTTATTTTTAAACCTTTTTCTTTAATACCCACAGAGCAAATCACATGACATTGATTAAAACATTTAATGCATTTAAAGCAACCAATAGTACATCTGAGACCTATAAGTAAATCAGCTTAAAAATTGACATTATGCAAAGAACTAACTTCTCAGTGAGATTGGTATTCACGTTCACAAACATACTACATGAAAACAAGTTACCTGAACAATGGCCTTGATCTTAACTTGGGTTTTATAGGAACATACTCATTTAACCCAGAGTCAGCTCTCAGCCTCACTATCCATTTTGTTTCTAACTCTTCCATGGCATTGTGTAGATCTCCTTCCCTAATATTTTCATCGGTCCTACCTATTGCAAGAAATTTAAAGTTGTGACTCTGGTCAATATTTATGACATGTTTCGCCAGAGCACTTTCTTTATTATGCTTACTTATATGGTAAACATGCTCACGTATTCTCTCTTTTGGTGTCCTGTCTGTTTTCCAAACATAAAAGTTACAGCAAACAATATAGTGGGCTAAGTAAACTATATGTTCAATATCACATGTTGTGTGGACTTTAAAATTGTATGTCCTTTTTTGATCTGGATGCTCAAAACATGTGTTGGTATCTATATACTTACAAAAGGAACACCTACCACACGGTTTAGTCCCTGGTGTTTCAATTATTACATTAACCTTTTTAGGATTGCATTAAGTGTTTTTTCAAATATTTATTGTTCCTAAATAGAAACTTGGGTTCAATATCTATCAAGTCTCTAATGTCCTTGTTTGTTTTCAAAATATACCAATTTTTTCTAACTATATTCATATAAGTATGTACATTACTGGAGTAGTAAAAAGGTACCCTTAACTTGCAACTATTCCTTTTTTACAATTTTCATCTTCATTGCTATACTTTTTAAAACAGTGTGGTCTTGCTTGGGAGTCTCTTAAGTTGGTAACTTCAGCCACATTAAATCTGATTGCCTGTTCTTCATATCCCCATTCCATGAGTTCACTGTGTCAGCCTGTTTCTGGAAATCTTCATTGTGCACATTTAGTCTTGAGCCCCTGAAAATATCATGGGTGGAGAACTACGCAATGCCACAGAAGAGTTAGAGGCAAAGTGGATAGTGAGGCTGAGAGCTAACTCTGGCCATTGGTTAAATGAGTATGTTCCTATAAAACCCGAGTTAAGATCAAGGCCATTGTTCAGGTAACCTGTTTTCATGTAGTATGTTTGTGAAGGTGAATACCTACCTCACTGAGAAGTTAGTTCTTTGCATAATATCATTTTTTAAGCTGATTTACTTATAGGTCTCAAATGTAGTATTGGTTGCTTTAAATGTTTTTTCCTGTCTACCTGATGAATCTGGGGATCTTGGGGCAATGCAGCAATTGCCTCATGTACACAGTCAACCCTCTCCTCCTACCACCCAACAACACAACCTGTGAGAGATGCACTTATATAGCCAAACTGGAAGCAATGTTCTCTTCACTCAAGACTGGACTAGACAGTCAAGAGGAGTAGATAAACACTTGCTCCACACCACACTCATCACATAGTCCCTCAAAACCTACACCACCAAAACACACACATAGAAACAAAAAGCACACACCTACATTTGCTGAGGCTCTCAATAAAAATCTGCCCAAGCAGCAGAGCCCTCCAAAGCAGAACAACCTCCACCGCCCAACACAACCCAAATGACACATAGCCCACAAACTCACTGTGCTACTCAACCACAGCCCATAAGGCATAACAATGTACCCGACACTCTAGTCATGGGTGACTCTATAGTCAGGCACACTGATGTTCCACTCACGAGACTAAACAAGGAGAAAGTTACTGTCAGCTAGCTGTCAGGTGCCAGGATCCGTCACATAATGCACGCACTCAGGGCACTCCACAACAAGTACAAATATGACTCTGTCATTGTCCATGTTGGTGTGAATGACCTCAGACGTACCTCCATGGACTACATGAAAAGAGATGTACAGGAGCTCTCCAATCTTATAGCCCAGGCAGGTTTGACCCTAACTCTGAGTAGCATCCTGCCATCACCCAGAATGATACCACAGTACAAGGACAAAATGACTGACTTCAATAATTGGCTAAGCTTCTTGTGTCTTTCTAAGGGGATCCAGTATCTGTCTACCTGGGATGACATGATCGACAGACCATGATGCTTTGCCAGAGATGGCCTACATCTGTCACCCTTGGGATTACAGATACTGGCTAAGGCTCTTGCCACCCCTATAATGCCTTTTTTAGTCAAGGTTCAAATGAAAAATTTACCACCGTAACAGTTACAGGCAAGCAGAATCTGATGGTAATGCTACTTAATGCTAGAAGTCTAAACCTCAAATGAGTTCACGTGAGGCACTCCTTAAAATGGAGAACATCGACATCTGTGCAGAGTCAGAGACCTGGTTCAAGGCTCTAGAGAGCACCCCTGCATTACCAGGCTATAATTCATACCACACCTTTTGGCCACCTAACCTGGACTGAAGCAGTAAAGGCGGAGGCTTGTCCATATTCATTAAGGATATGCACACCTCAAAGCTAGTTGCTCAGCATAATGCATCCAAGATTATCCAAGTGCAACTAACTCTGGGCAAGACAGCAATCCAAATTGTAGCTTACTACAGATCCCCCACCATACTCCAGGATTCCCACTCCTCATTTCTAGATACACTAGAAAATATTAAGGTACAACCCAACACCCTAATAATGGGTGATTTCAACTACCCCACAATTAACTGGGGAAACTACTCATGTACCAACTCTTTTGCTCAACGTTTTCTGGAATTCATAAATTCCAATGCCTTGGGTCAACTTATCCGCACCCCCACAAGGGTCAGCAATATCCTAGACCTGGTCATTACCAACATAGGTGACCGGTTTTCCATACCAAAGGTCAATTCCTCATTGATTATATCCGACCACAAGCTACCCTAGACATCCACATCCCATCCCCACACCCCATTAGGGAAACTACCGTAAAAATTTCTCCAAAGCCAACTTCACGCTTCTTAAGACAGAAGTGGCAAACTTCACGACACACATGCAGATGGACAATAGAGGTACGGCTGCTGAATCCTACACAATTGCACTTTATAAGCACTTACACGAGTGTATGGGTCATGCTATCCCTAACAGATCTAAGATGCTATTTTTCAAAAAAATGAAGCCAATATGGTGGTCCTCTGCTATAAACAAACTCTACATTAGAAGAAAGAAACTGCTGCAAAAAAGAGTAAAAATCCCATGATTGGAGGACCTCCCTGGTCAGCCTCAGTAAGAAGCTGAGATCCCTCATAAAATCCTCCAAAGCTAGTTATGAAAACAAAATTGCCACTGATTCTAAAGACAATCACAAAGCATTCTAAAGCTATGTCAAGAATCTGACTGGCAATACTCAGATCTGCTCTGAGTTACAGCATAATGGCAGTAAATATACAGAACCAACTGATATTGCCAACATTCTGGCAGATAGGTTCAGTGCAAACTTTACTCCCATCTCACCCCCTAAAGGGCCCATCTCTATACCGGAAGAATGCAAAGTTCCTGTAATCACGGCTGCACAGATAAAAAACAAATTCTCCAAAGCCAAGGACACAGCATCCATAGGACCTGACAACATCCCAGGCTGCATTCTACATGAATTACAGATCAAATTGGCACCCGACCTAAGTACCATATTCAATCATAGCCTCATCTCAGGCTTTGTGCCCACTGAATGGTGCACAGCGACGGTTATTCCCCTCCACAAAGGGGGAGCCACCACGGACTTCGTGAACTATCACCCCATTTCCCTGATGAGCCTGGTCTGCAAGGCCATGGAATGAATCATCATGGAACTTATAAACAAAGGCATTGTTAATCTCCAAACACTGGAACCCACCCAGTTCGGGTTTGTAAAAGGCAGATCATGTCTCCTAAACCTGATAGACTTCTTTGAAGCAGTCACCAAAGCTGTAGACGAGGGTAAGGTGGTTCACAGCCTATCTAGCTACTGCCAAGGCTTCTGACACCACCCCCCACTCTGGAATTATAGATAAACTCACTAAATTATGTATAAATCCCTATGTCACAAGATGGGTTGCCAACTGGCTCACTGAGAGAACCCACACTGTGACAGTAGCAGACTCCAAATCCGACTTCAGACCAGTGACAAGTGGAGTACCACAGGGTTCAGTCCTGGGTCCTCTCCTGTTTGGTATCTGCTTCTCTGAAGTACAGGCTAGCATAGAATGTCTTTAGCTAACAAAGTTTGCAGATGACTGCAAACTAGGAGCAGTAACTGAAACTCCTAATGATGTGGGCATCCTACAAAAGGGCCTCACTGAGACAGATGCCTGGTGTCAAAGCCATGGCCTCAAGCTCAATGCCAAAAAGTGCATTGTCATCCCCTTTGGCAAAAACTCTGTACCCATGAACTACCACACAGGCAGTAGTAAACTTAACACTGAAAGTGTGATAAGAGACCTTGGGACATGGGTGGATAGTAGTCTCTCCTTTGATAATCACATCGCCACAGTAGTCAGGAAATCCTTCTACATGGCATACCTCATCACAAAAGGTTTCTCATCCAGGAAAAAAGAGGTCATTGTTCCCCTCTACTTGTCACTCATTAGACCCATTATAGAGTACAACGCCCCTTTTGATATGTACCTCACAAGACATCTACAACAACTGGAAAGACCACAGAAATACTTCACAAAGAGGATTACCGGCCTCAAACAGATGCCTTATGCAGACCATCTGAAAACTCTCCAGCTTTACTCCGTCACATATTGCCTACTCAGAGGCGATCTCTGCCTAACATACAAAGCTATGTCAAACCCATAGCTGTTGGACATGCTCCACTTAAAGCAATCCCAATCCATCTGAGCTACACGCTGTAGGGACCTAAACCTTATCACCACAATAGAACATGCTGTAGGGATAGATTCCTGTCCCAGAGACTTCCCATACTCTGGAGCAAACTACCTATCTATATCAAATAAAGCACCTCATTAGCACTCTTCAAGAAAAATCTTGATGACTGGATGGGAAATAGGAAATTCATCCCATGGATCACTTCTGTGGCTCTGCTCAACAGTGGCACAGGAAAATAATTTTCTTGGGTGGCAAAAGCCAGGGTACCTTCTCAGCTAGGCTTATATAGGCCCTATGGCCAATAGCCTAGTACCTCCCTATGAACCTATGAACCTAAGTGTTTTAATTGATATGTCATGTGATTTGTTCTGTGGGTATATAAGAAAAAGTGGTTTGTTTTATCTAAATTGTTAAGGCATCTGAAGAGGTGAGATAGACCTACAAAAGCGCTTGTGTTTTATTATGTTTTATTAAACAACTTTTTTACTAGAACCTGAAGCCTTTTCTGAGTCCTGCTGTTTCTTGTGAATTACTGGCTTTTACCTTTTTCTTGGACTTGTAAACGTAGGAGTGTTGGTGACATTTTTGTTCTTGTTGGTCTTTGTATTTTTTATCATCAGTACTGCTGAGGATATGGTTGAAGGACTAGATGTAATTGAGTTGGACTACAATCTTAGTAGCCAACAACAAGGTAAAACAAAACATACAGATATTTTATTAAGAGCAATTAATTGTAGAGAAATCTATTATTTGACTATGTTCCAGATTGTGCTGAAATGAAGCAGCAGTAATTATTATAACAACTCTGAAAAAGAAGTTGTTTTTGCTTAAAAAGATCTTTTCAAGCTAAAACAGCATCAGTTTGAAAATTATTATATGGGAGTGAGTTTAAAGGAAGGACTAGTGCCTAGAGGACTGCAGATACTAAAAATGCTGTCTCATGTAAATTGTGAATCTGAACTTTTATCTGAATGGCAGAAGGTAAATTTAAATGGAAGTGGTTCCTATATTAAGCTGCTGATGCCAGCGGCAGAGAGGGAGGTCCGAAAACTGTCTCTCTCTATTAAAACACAGAAAATGCCAAAATGTTGTCCTTATTTGATGAGATAACCGTAGACATATATTTTGTTGAAGTTCTTCATTTTTTGTCAGCTTATGAGAGAAAGCTGACAAAACAAAAGATAAGAAAAATAACTAGAAATCACAAGGACTTTGAGCTGGGCAACGTTTTTTCATGGCCAGGATTCACTGATAATATAAATGTATTAACTAATTCACAAAATGTGCTACCTACACTAGAACAACAGTCAGCCAATGGAGTTGATAATGCTGAGGTGATTGACAGAATTACCTCATTTCAAGTCACCAGCTCTGCAATTACAGCAGCCAATAATGATTTTGTTTCCATGGAGAACAACAGAAGTCCAAGGAGACACTGGAACTAAGCAGAAAATCATTCAAGTTACGGTGCAAGTGCACAAACCATTCAATTCTGCAAATAGTCCCAGTCTTACATATATGATTGACTCAGTTTCCAGTCTCCCTTTAGGACAATGCAAACTGTCCTTTCCACTGCCAGTAAGGGAGTTGAAAGTAATTAAAGATCAACGATCGAGGGCAGGAGTTGAAGCAGGCAGAAGTGAAGGTTGGAAATGAATACCATGAATTCCAGGGACATCAAGAAGGCATTTCTCAATGTAAAGGAAACTTAGTCTGGAACCTCTTAAGGCATGAATTGACTGATGATGAGTATGCAGTATAACAGAAAGGACTTTCGTACATTCCCTCCAGGTACTCTGAACTCACAGATGTGATTTTTGACATAAAAATGTTTACTAGGAATTTGATGTTAAAATTGATGTTTAAAAACTCTGAGAATGTGAAAACTAGTACTGTTGATATATTTAAAAAGCCTAGCATGTATAATCCACTGTTAAACTCACTGATTAATGCCTTTGAGAAACTATGCATTGACGATGTATATAAGATTGAATCTGGCAACTATTCCAAAAGTAGTTTAAAAAGCAGGCATAATCTTACTAAGAATTAATATTTAGCATTTAAAAGCCTACAGAGCAATGACAGAATTATTAGACCAGCGGACAGGGGTGGTCCAATTGTCATACTAGACACAGAATGGTACAATTAAACAATGCTTGATATGTTGAACAATGATTGTTTCAATATGAAAAGTAAAGGGTCTATGGTCAAACAAATGATTTTAAATGTGAGGAAAGTATTAAGAGAAATGCTACATAATGTCATTATTAGTAAAAAAAAAATGTTTGATTATATTTTGGTAACACACCACACTATCCAGATAATGCAAGGGCTGCCCAAGATTAATAAAAATAGCACTTTTCCTCCGATGTGACCAATAGTTTCTGGTAGGAACTGGTTCACAGAACCAATATCTATATACACTGAGAAGTTTTTAAGGTGAGAATTTAATACAATAAGTCACATATTAAGAGACACTGAACATTTTGTAAGAGATTTATACAGCAGTATAGTGAATGAAGAAAGGGTAGAAATTGTTTTATTAGTGACACATGATGTTGTGTCACTTTTTACAGTAATTCCTAATGAGACAGGTATCAGCAGTATAAATACATTTCTAAGAAAAATGTTTCAGATCTCTGAAGTAAAAGTGACACAGATATGTGAACTGCTCGGTATAGTCTTGGAGAATAATGTCTTCTTGTTTGGAGAGGAGTTTTATTAGCAATGCAATGACGTAGTTATGGGCACTTCTTGTGCCAATAGCTACACCAAAGCAGTAATGGCCATCTGGGAGACTGAATTTATACTTCAAGGCCCTTATCATTATAATATTCATTTTTTCAGAAGGTTTGTGGATGATCTTTTTATTCTTTGGAGAGGGTCAGTTTATGAGTTGAAAGCCTCTGTAGAATATATCAGTAGTAGTACATAATTTCTACAATTTACATATACTCTTTCTACTGAAAAGATTAATTTCTTGTATGTGTGCATAGAAATGGATGAAGAAGGAAACATTTTTACTAAACAATACAGGAAAGTATGTCATGTGAACCATCTGCTCTCAAAAGATATTATGCATCCACCATATATTTTTAAAAATGTTATGAAAAATCAGGTATTTAGGGCCTCAAGACTAAATGTGCACAATGAAGATTTCCAGAAACAGGTTGACACAGTGAACTCATGGAACGGGGATATGAAGAACAGGCAATCAGATTTAATGTGACTGAAGTTACCAAGTTAAGAGACTCCCAAGCCAAACCATACTTTCCTAAGAAGTACAGCAATGAAGATGGGAATTGTAAAAAAGGAATGAGTGGCAAGTTAAGGGTATCTTTTTAATACTCCAGTAATGTACATACTTATATGAATATAGTTAGAAAACATTGGGATATTTTGAAAACACAAGGATATAAGAGACTTGACAGATGTAGAACCTAAGTTTTTATTTAGGAACAATAAATCTTTGAAAAGGCACTTATGCTATCTAAATAAGTTTAACGTAATAAGTGAAACACCAGGGACTAAACCATGTGGTATGTGTTCCTTTTGTAAGTACACAGATAACAATACATGTTTAAGCATCCAGATCAAAAAAGGACATGAAATTTTAAAGTCCACGCAATGTGTGAGTGTGAACATATAGTTTACTTAGCCCACTGTGTTGTTTGCCATTATTGTTTTGTAGGGAAAACAGACAGGACACTATAAGAGAGCATGCGTGAGCATGTTTACCATATAAGTAAGCATAATGAAGTATGTGCTCTGGTGAAACATGCCACAAATACTGACCAGAGTGACAACTTTAAATTTCTTGCAATAGGTAGGACCCAGGAAAATATTAGGAATGGAGATCTACACAATGCCATGGAAGAGTTAGAAACAAAATGGATAGTGAGGCTGAGAGCTGACTTTGGGTTAAATGAGTATGTTCCTATAAAACCCAAGTTAAGATCAAGGCCATTGTTCAGGTAACTTGTTTTCATGTAGTATGTTTGTGAAGATGAATACCTACCTCACTGAGAAGTTAGTTCTTTGCATAGCGTCAGTTTTTAAGCTGATTTACTTAAAGGTCTAAATGTGTTAAATGTTTTAACTGATATGTCATATGATTTGTTCTGTGGTTATGTAAGAAAAAGGGGTTTGTTTTATCTAAATTGTAAAGACATCTAAACAAGTGGGATAGTCCTATTAAAGTGCTTGTGTTTTATTGCATTTTATTAAACAACTTTCATAATGGAACCTGAAGCCTTTTCTGAGTCCGGCTGTTTCTTGTGGATTCTTATGAGAATTGTCTGCAGGAGGTTAAACATAGAAAATAATTAAGAGATTCTGTGAGGGGTGGGTGTTTAACTGACCCAGAGATGGTGCTTAGATGTAACCTAAGCAGGCTTTTACTGTTGGTATTGATGGTGGTAAAAATAAGAACCCTGTGTCTGCATTTGATACTCATAGGTTTGTTGTTTCTTCAATAGTTGAGGAGCTGGCTGCTGTCTCCATTGACCTTACTCAGACTAGTTCTGTTGGTAAGATGTTCACTACTTGGAAGAATGTAGCTGATGTGGTTCCCACTGCCTCCTCTGCAACTGAGTTGGATAACAATATGGCTGAT
This sequence comes from Protopterus annectens, assembly GCF_019279795.1. Lineage (NCBI taxonomy): Eukaryota > Metazoa > Chordata > Ceratodontiformes > Protopteridae > Protopterus > Protopterus annectens. The sequence continues at coordinate 550,124,102 of NC_056736.1, read as the reverse complement.
TGTCATAGTTCTGCCCCTTTTTTACATCTGCAACTACCGGAACCAGTAAAGATGAACATGCAAAAGGAGAGGGGTCACTCCCCAAGCAGAAACAGACAGGGTCAGACAATACCACAATGACTGGGACAATTGGAACTGGGTCCATCAGTGTGGAGCAAGGTTTCACAAACTTAGTTATTAATATTTATTTTATAACTTTGACTAGGAACAGTATGAGGTCCTTAAGAAGGGCGTCTCATTTATTCCTGCAAAAGGTTTTGTTTTATGTGATGTACTTACTGACCTAATGTTTTATGTAAGGAATAATTTGCTTAGACTACTGTATGGTAATAATATGCATGAATGTATATGTTTTAGAAAACCTGGTCACTTCGTTTCTATTAATTCACCTCTTGCTGATGCTTTTTAAATTTCTGCAAATGTGATACACGAGAAAATTTAAGTCATAAACATCAAAAGATCATATATAATGTCTCAGATGCATAGTTTAGAGTACTTTATGAATTGATATTTCTAGAGCATGTGTATATACATCCAGCAGACAAAGGTGGTACATTGGTGTTAATGGATACCACCTAGTACCTTGATAGCATGAGTAATATGTTGAGTGATAACTCCACATATTGTGAATTAATGAGCTTATTACTAATGTGCACTCCTGCATCCATAATCTGCTTATGAAAGGTGCTGTTAGTAGGGATTTTTATGACTATTTTCTAGTAGAATTTCCTATTATTCTCATTTTGTATGGGCTTCCAAAAGTACATAAGTCTTGCGTTGATCCACCTATGAGACCAATTGTTTCTGATTGTGGTTGAGTCAAGGAACCCCTTTTGATTTTTGTTGAGCAGCAATTACGCCCTGTAGCAGGTAGCATCAGTCACATCTTAAAACATACTAAGAATTTTTTTTCTATGTTGTTTGACTGGTCTGAGAAGTACACTGGGAAGAACGTTATACTTTTTACTGTCGATGTTGTGTCCTTGTTCACTGTAATTCCTGATGTTGGGATAGATTTTGTTAGACTTTTCTGTCCAGAAATTCTGAGTACACTGCAGATTGTATTCATCTGACTTGTTCCTTATTAGATATTATACTTACAAATAATACATTTATTTTCAAAGAGAGGTATTACCTTCAAAATATGGATATGGAAATGGGCACCATGTGCACTAATAGCTATGCAAATATGGCACGTGCATAATGGGAGACCCTGTACCTCTTTGACAAAAGTAATTTCTTTTTACACATAATTCCATAGTAAGCATGTTTTGTGGATGACATGTTCTTTGTTTTGTCTGGACCAGTTAATATTTTAAATGAATTTGTGGAATATCTTTATCAGACTACTAATTTTTTGAGGTTTATATTTAAATACTCCTCACTGAATGTTGATTTATTGGATATATGTGTCAGTATTACTAAAAAAAGTCTTGATAACAAACTTTACAAGAAACCATGTAAGAAGACTAGTGTGTTGTATTGTCAAAGCATGCATCCATGGCATGTCCATCATAATGTTATGAAAGGACAGTTTTACAGACATTCCGGATTAAGTGATGATGATAGTAATATGCTTTCTTCATTTAATGAACTTGGTAATGAGTTTCTTTCTAGGGACTACTTGAATGATGAGAACACTGCAACTCATAATGATGTGCTTAGCCATAGAGATGATATGGCCAAATGGGTCTTTATTAGTTCATTACAATTCCATAGCAACGAACACGGGATCATAGACCCTAATTCAGTGAAAATCATTTCAGCGATTCAAGAGCAAGTATATACTTGCCCTATAGCACAACCTTGCCCTTTTCTCCACTGTAGTGTGATCTCAGAGTTGGTATATATAGTTAGGGTGAGTGTGGGGGGAACAAAGCCCCCCCTTGGGTAGATTTGACTTCCGTAGCTGTCTGTCCATCACTGAAATGATTTTCACTGAATTAGGGTCGATGATCAGGTGTTCACTGCAATGCGATTCCAACAAACTAATATAGACCTGGACAAACCATGATTTTCCAGTGGTACTAATGAAAGTACTATAAGATCTAATGCACAGGCTAATAATTTTAGAATGAGTGTTACTTATTCAAATGATGTCAGATTAGCCTGTGATGTCATTAGGAAGAATTGACAGATTCTTATTTCAGATGATAAGTATGGAGAATCCCTTGGTGAAATTCCACAGTTTTGTTTTAAAAATTTGAAAATAATGCTTTGTTATAAAACCTGTAGCAAAGATGTGATTGTTTCAGACAGACAGTGTACATATCCATGCAGATCATATAGTATGTGTAGATTTGTTAAGTCTGTAATGTATTTGTGCATCCAGATACTAAACATGTTTATGAGTTTGATTTTTATGCTGATTGCAGGAGTCATGATTTGATTTATTTGGCCATATGTGTTTTGTGTAAGTATTGTTATGCTGGAAAAACTAATTGCAATTTGAAGGACTGTATATGTGAACCCGTTTATGATATTTGGAGATGAGATATGAAAAATGATTTATCTAAACATGTTTTAAGTAGTAATATTGAGCACAGTTTTAGATTTATGGTTTTTGAATTATTTAGGACCGATATTAGAAGTGGTGATGTTAGAACTAGGACTGAGTGCCTAGAAGTTAAATGGATATTGGAGATTCTATCAAATAGAGGTAAGGGAATGAATAAACAGGTCCCTTTAAAGCACTATTTGGTCACATGCTATGACCAAGTAAATCTGAAACTTTGTATTTGAGTGGTGTTTTAATTGTTGCTTTTAGATCTCATGAAAATCCTGGTGTGGGCAAGAAAGTGCTTATCTTTGTTTCTGTTTGCAATAAATGAGTTTTGGGTTTTATTCTGCTGTGTTGACTGGTTGTTTTGAATATACATTTGATTTCTGTATGTGTTTAACCAGTTTTATCCATTCTACTTGTTTTTTTTTTTGTTTTGTTTCGCATTATATTACAGAAAAGGCTGAAGCAGACACATGATTAGTGCCAAAGTCACGGACTAAAACAAAATGCAAAAAAAAGTCTCATTATTCCCTTTGGGAAATAAGTAGCCCCTGAAAATTGTGATGTAGATAGCACCCCTCTAAGCTCAAGTCCAGTGGTGTGAGACTTGGAAACACTGGATGATAGCAATCTAAACTTTGATCACTGTGTCCATACTGGTAAGGAAAGCCTTCTACATTATGCATCTCATAAATATAGGTATCACACCCAAGACTAAGCAGGTTATAACTCCACTGTACTTGACCCTTATCAGGCCACTAACTGAGTGCAATGCTCCCTTTTGTACATATCTCACCAGACACCTGAAGCAACTCGACAGACCACAAAAGTTTCTAAGGAAGAGACTCCAGGGCATCAAAAACATGATTTATATGAAAAGAATGAAAGCCCTGGCGCTGTACTCTGTATCATACAGGCTGTTGAAAGGTGACCTGTGCCTGACCTATAGAGCAATCTTTGACTCTGCACTAATGAAAATGCTGCACATCTGCAAATCAAATGGGACAAGAGTCATTCACTCCATAGGATCATAGGAAGTTACTAGGCTAATGGCCCTCGGGCTCTTATAAGCCTAGCAACATTCTGCTCTTTTTTTCATGATCAGCACCTATTGCCCTTCTCCAACAGACAGGCAGGTGGAATCCCTGGGGTGAATTTATGGTTACCCATCCAGTCATCCAGAGTGCGCTTGAAGAGGGCTGAAGAGGTGCTCTGCTTGACATGAATTGAGAGTCTGTTCCACAGGTGTGGTAACCTCTGGGAGACAAATCTGTCCTTCCAGTAGCTTCTATTAATGCCACATACCAGCTTCAGGTCTTTAGAGCGAGTAACTCATGAGCCATTGGACTTGCAGATATGTAGCATTTCCAATAAAGCAGAGTCAAACATTGCCTTATAAGCAAGGCAGAGACCACCTCTTAGTAGTCTGTATAAAACAGAGTAAAGTGACAGTGATTTCAGCCAATCCACATATAACAGGTGCTGAAGACCTTAAATTCTCCTTGTGAGGAGCTTTTGTGGTCTCACCAATTGCTATGGGTGCCGGGAAAGGTACATACCAAAAGGGGCATTGTACTCAATTACTGGTCTGATGAAGAAAGAGTACAGGGAGGTTATAACTTCTTTTTTCCTGAAGGCAATGCCCTTACTTATGAGAAGAGCAATGTGGAGACATGGTGATTAAAGGTAAGGTTGCTATCAACCTGTGTGCCCAGGTCTCTCATCACTGAGTGTGTGCTTAGGGTGTTTCTGTTGATGTGGTAGTTAGCTGGAACATCACTCTTACTGAAAGGGATGATAATGCATTTTTTGCATGGTGTTTTAGGCTGTGACTTTGGCATCAGTCATTTGTTTGCATAAGACCCTTTTGTAGGATCTTGACATTGTGTTGTGATGCCATAACAGCTCCCAATTTGTAGGCATCAGCAAACATTGCCAGCCACAGACAGACTTTTAGTTTTTGCTTGTACTTTGGAAAAATAGATTCTGAACATTAAAGGTCCCAGGACTGATCTCTGTGGAACACCACTGATTACGGGTCTGCTGTTGGAGGTGGATTACCCTATTTTGACTGTACTGGTTCTATTAGTGAGCCATTTAGTGACCCACTTAATGAAATTAGGGTTGATACCTTGTTGGGTGTGTTTGTCAATAATGTCTGTGTGGGCAATAGCGTCAAAAGCCTGGGCCAGCTCCAGATAGGCTATATGCACAGTTTTTCACTCATCCAGGGCTCTGGTGACTGTCTAGAAGAAGTCCACCAACAAGCATAACCTCCCTTTGACAAATCCAAACTGATTAGGGTCAAGTGTTTAGAGATTACCTATAACTTTGTTGATAAGGTCGCTCCCTTTTTAATCTCTTTCTTTTTGGGGTTCTAATACCATGACAAGAATGGACCCCATTCCTAAGTCAAAGCATGATTAAAGTTCAGGAAATTAGTATTGGTTCAGTCCTTGATGTCAGCCAGAATTGCTCTTCCCAGCACCCTCAATGTGGCCAGTAATGACTCCTTATGCAATTCATATGGAGTTACATGTGTTGGTAACATGTTTAATATGGTTGTTGATTCTTTTTTGTAAGACCTATTGCCCCTGCTACTATTGGAACTGTCTGGGTATCTTTCTTCCACATTGCTCTATTTCTGTCTATAAATCCTGGTATTTTATGACCTTGTGTCTCTCTGTACTCAAGACACTCTAGTCAATGAGTGTAGCAATTTCAATGCTCAATGCTATTTTTGTCTTCTTTTCATAGACCACTATATCTGTTTTTCTCACAACTATCTTTTGAACTGCTAGTAATGGGTGATCCCTTGTGATGTAGACCATCATTTTCTATGATGCTTTGTAGCTCATGTTTCCAGTGTTTTTCAGCTACTTCAATATTATAATGATTGCACAATCCCAGTGCAACAGTCTTACCACATTACTATGCCTTTTAGTATACAGTTCTTCTGCCATTAGTATTTTACAACCCACAACAAGGTGTATGATTGTTTCTAATTCTGCTTTACAAAACCTACATTTGTCTGTTTCTCCCACATGTTCAATGGACTTTGTAAACCATTGTGTACATAGTCCACTGTCTTGGGCTGCCAATATTAACCTTTCGTCTTTTGGTTTGAATACGTCTCTCCTTAACCATTCCTGCATTTCATCCTGATCAACTTGAGGATTTTTCTATACTTGAAACTATATTTATGCATTTTCCACATTTCTTGCCTTCTCATCTGATCCATTACTGTATATTCTTTCTTTTGTTTTTTGGCACTTTTAGTTGCTGCCTGATTTTTATCCATTTCTAGTTTGATTTCCATTCCTGCTTGACACCAATATGCTTCTGCTAGAATAAACTTGGAAGTCATCTTAGATTTCTTCTTCTCGTCTTTCAAAACTTTCACTACATTTGGATTTTGTGAGGTCAGCAGATATGTATGCAGTCCCACATTGCAGATCTATACATGTAATTAATTTCAAAGAACCCCGTATCTCACACTGAATGGGGGATATATAGTCTTGGTTTGCACTGATTTTTATAAATCATTTGATAAGAATGAAGCATCCTTCTTGTTTTTCTTATCTAATCTATCCAACACCTTTTGGGGCCAGTCAATCATTCCAAAACTGTAAGTTAGGACAGGAAGTGCAAATTGGTTAATAGCCTGAATTTTGGTCATAGATGTCAAAACTGTTTTCAGGATGAGTTTAATTCTTCTAAAATATTCCTTACTGAATTTTATTCACGTGTTCATGTTTTATTGTTGATCCTTCATCAGTTCCTAAATATTTATACACTCCCAAGTTCTTTTAAATCACATTCTTATCCCAAACTGATGTTTTCTTTGTGCTGCAACTTTCCTGCTTCAAAGGTTGCTTTTGCACATTTGTCAAGACCAAAGGATATTCTTATATTATCTGAAAAAAGTTTTGACTACTTGCAGTTGTGCTTTCAGTTCCTCATCTGATGAGTTATACAGTTTTAAATCACTGACAAAAAAAAGACGAGAAATGTTCACATTTTGTTGCTTTCTGGGAGCCAAATTATAGCCGTGACATAATCTGTTAAGCAGACAGCTTAATGGGTTAAGGGCAAGGCAAATGAGCAGTGGTGACAGAGAGTCAGCCTGGAATATGCCCCTTTGGATTCTTATCCCTGGAATAATAATTTGTCCTTTATCAAGGCTTAACTGCGAAGTGGTTTGCCACTGTTTCATGGTCCCTGTGATGTAGTTTATCAGTGTAGGGTTTATTTTATACATTTGTAAGCGCTTCTTCATCCATGAATGCGGGATACTGTCAAATGCTTTTTTGTAGTCTATCCATGCCATACTTATATTCTTTGCCTTTTTACAGTTCTCCACTATAACTTTATTTAATAACAAATGATCCTTTGTTCTATAAGACTTTCTTTTATTACCCTTTTGTTCTATTGCCATAATTGAGTTTTCTTCTAAATCTAATTAACTATAAACTCTGTTGTCATCATATCCAGTGTATAGTTTATATATCATCGGAAGGCAAGTTATTGGTCAGTATTTTTTAGGGTAGCATGCAGGTTCACTCTTAAGTAGAAGCATTGTTTTTCCTGTTGTTAGCCAGGCAGGTGCCTGTTCAGGGTGTACATATAAAGAGTTCTTGCTCTTGGCTAAATCTTCATGCAAAGATGTTAATACTTTTAGCCAGAAGTTAGGTACTGCATCTAGGCCTGAGATTTTCCATTTAGAAGCTTTTCTTAACTTTGTTTCAATCTTTCTAGCTGTTACTTCATCCCATTTCATATCCTGCATCTTTAAACTTCTTATTTTTTTCTTTTACTTCTTATGTCTATTTAGCATCTTTGTTATGTCCCATAGGATCTTCATAAGTATTTCTCCAAAATGTATCTTTTTTTTTTGGTAGTCTTTCCACTCCTTTTACCGTGTTTCCCAATTTTCTATAAAACTTTTTTGGGTCATCAATAAATTGCTTATTTTGTACTTTTCGTTTATATTTATCTGTGTATCTTCTAAGTTTTTCTGCTTGTGCTGATAGTTTTAGTTTATTATTTGTGACAGTGCTTGATAAATACTGATCCATTATAATACTGTGCATTGCTTTTCTTACTGCCAGGATTCCATGAATCTTAACTGGAGCTAAACTCCATGTAAGAATAGCGGCATGGCTCGAACATGGAGTTTGGAGCTTGTGCGATCCAGTAAACAAAGATTAGGGTGTGCACGAGCCTCCCAGCACTATTCTAACATTGACACCGTGGAATAATGCTAATCACCTCATTTACTTGTGAAAACGTCACAAATGAGGTGAATTAATGATTCAGCAAGCAGACAGGCATCTGTGTTGGAGCCGTGTCCACTGCAGAAATGTATTTGGTCACTGACCATGTACATTTCTGCAAAAATCAAAATGGGGGCATGACAGCTCAAAGTAAAGCATGCATTATGAGTATTAGGCATGCCAATGGCCAAACAGATGGACACTGGCATGCAAAACTGTTTCAAAATTATAAAAAAATCAAAGTTTATTTTTTGGGGGGCTGATTTTGGCCATTTAAGTGGAGTGCACCAAGTGGAGCGCACTGGCACACAAATGAGATCATGCAGAAAATAAAAAAAAGATGTCAAAAATACAATTTTATGTGAAAAATGAATTTTGCCATTATAAAGGGCAGCAGGCAGACTCATAACAATAACAGGTAATAGTGGTAGCTAAGGACATAGACTCTAGTGTAGTGGTGCAACTAGGGTCTAAGGCAGTGTGGTATGCAAATGAGCTAAATTTATTGAATAGCAAATGTGGAGACCGTATCCACATGCACCTAACTGTGTAAGAGCTATAATGCAGTGATGTAAGCAGGAGAAGCAACTGACATGAGAAGGGTGTGTGTCATGCTTGATGTAAGCACATTGGAACTCTGTGACTCCTATTTGCACTCAGCTAAGCACAGCTAAGCAAGGGGTTGTGTCTGACGCTGATTAGCTGTACTTAGCTCTTTTAAGAACTGAGGAGCATATTCATATCCAGGGGAGGTCCTTTTCTGCTCAGCAATGTTAATATTAGCTAAAACATTTTGTGCAATGTGCTGCCGGGCTTAAACAGAAAAAAAAGGAAATAGAATTAGAAAGGAAATGACCTACAAATCACTAAAGTGGCCTATCCCAGTCACAGTGGCGCATTCAAGCCCCTCAGCTGGCAGATGGACTGTATCATAATCAACTAATCACACAGGCAGCATTTGCAACAGAACAGTATAAAGTATGCAAACACCTTTTAGTCTGTTTTTTTTCCCACAAACCCTGCACCATTTGTGTACACAGTTGTGAATTTTAACTGACAAAATGTTAGTGGCTGCTGTCGCTTTGATACATCAGTATGTGCTAGAGATTGAGGACAGTGAGGAGGATAATGCTGACAACCATCCCAGACCGAGGAGGAGAAGAGTGTTCAGATCTGGGGTAACCTAACAGGGGCTACATGATCTGGAGATACTAGAGTGCTACAGGGTGGACAGGGACATACTTCAACTCATCGAGCTGTATTGGCCTCACCTCAGACCCAGAGCCAGTAGAGGGGAACCCATCCCAGTTGCAACCAAGGTATGTGTAACCTTAAGGATACTAGCTACAGGAACCTTCCAAAGACCTACTGGGAACATCATGGCGGTCTCACAGGCATCTGTATTCAGGGTACTCCACCAGTTCTTGGATGCCAAGCTACCACATGCCAGTGAGCACATTTATTTCCCCCAGTACCCCTGAGGAGAGTACCAGCTATATGCATCTCTTCCACTGTGTAGCAGACTACCCAGAGGTACTGGGTGCCATAGAGTGCACTCACATCCACATCAAAGCACCACCCACTGACCAGGGTAGGGTCTACCTAAACCACAATGGCCTCTACTCCATCTAATGCCAGGTTTTGGGCAATTCCCTGGGCATTATCATGAATGTGTGTGCTGGCAGCCCTGGAAGCTATCCCTACTCCCACATCTGGCATCCCTCACAGCTGTACCAGGGATTTGCCAGGGGGGACATCCCATGTGGCAATCATGTGGGGGATGCTGGCTATGCACTGGAACCATGGATGCTGACACCCTTCAGAAATGCACACACACCCACTGCTGAATGCCATAATGAGGCACATACACAAACAAGGAACATTATAGAGCATGTGTTTGGGATGCCCAAGTCACGGTTCTGCTGCCTTGACATATCTGGTGGACCCTTGCTGTACTCTCCACCCACATGTGTGCACATGTTCATAGTATGTGCCATGCTACACAATATGATCCTGCAGAAATAGCTTTGACAGGAATATCACAGGGAAGGGCCACACAGCTCCCCACCATTGCCAAGGTCTCCACAAGCACAGGGGGACTAGGAGGAGGAAACCCCTGAACCTGCCCCTGTAGGCAGATGTAGGCGTGCCCAGTATGCCCTGGCCTCGACAAAGAGGCAATGTATAGCACATACACTAACACCCTAGGGACTCAGGGACTGACACCTCTCTCTGACACAAATGCCACACACATCACACTACCTGTAGCTACCATGTATAGGTCATGTACTGCATGCATCTGACAGAGTCAGCCATCAAGCACCATCCTCACAACTGCGTCAGGCACAAGTCACTCTTCTCAACAATACATGAATGGAGTAGTATATTTTGGTAGCATATCTACGGTATTGCTGCATGTATGCAAATGAATGGGGTGACCTACTGGGATAGCAACAGACAACTGTCAGCTATGTGGGATAACAGGAAATGTCTGCTCAAGACCGGCTTCCACAGAGTATGCAGTAGTGCCCTAGGTGACATAACATACTGCAGTGTATGTGTGGGATAAATAAACTGGGGGGGGGGGTCATAGGTGACATGCATGGTTGTCAATGTTGGGGCCCCATACTCACCCCAGAGCCTCTTCCAGCAATTCAGTTGTAGAAAATCATTAAGAAATTTCTGGCAAAGGCCCACAAATAAGGACAATGATGAAATAGTCCTCTCACAGCCTTACACAGGGATATCACAGCAGGTTTTACTGTTGCAGGACATCTCAGGAAGGTAGGAAGTCTAAAACTCAATTGCCTGCCAGTACATTCTAACCCTTGGTCGTTAGTGATATGCCAGTGTTCTCCAAGACAGGCAAAACACTCTGCTAAATGGAACTCAAAAGTAAAGCTAGCATTTGCACAATCTGTGGAAATTTGTACAGTTGACAGGTTTTCCCCCCAACACACTCTTGTCCCCATAGAAATGCAGTAACAAGTATGTTTGTAGGGTAATAGCAGCAAATCACACATTCTCAGGGCTGTCAAAATCAACCTGACTACTTATGCAGAGTTCAATGAGTTATGTATATGTGCGGTCAATACTGTTAGGAAGTAGGCAGCAGGTACACTCGGGTGTTGAGTTGAGTGGCCTAGGTACAGTACTGTGGTGGACAGGGGCCATGTTCCAAGACTTTCCATGCAAACTATTCAGCATGCAGCTACAACTATGGTAGGAGTTGTACACACTGTCCAGAAATGAATACATGTCACTACAGGAAAGCTGAATAAGTCAGGGACAGGGGGACACACATATGGATAGTACAAAGCTCAGAGTAACCTGCACAGTGCCTAGTAGATCAGCAGGTACCTGAAAGCCAGTGTTCTGCCGGGTCTTCAATGGCTGCCACCCCTTACTGTGTCAACAGTGACAACAAGTCACTGGCCACCATCCATACTCCTGGAATGAGAGTCTGTCACAGAAGGATCACAAATATGCCTTGTATAACACTTCTGCTTGTCCTAACATTGCATTTGACTGCCAAACTATGTGCCAAACAAGAAAGGTTCATGCTGAAACATCAATGGCAGACAGTGGAGAAGCAGATGTCATACCCCTAAGAAAAAGCAACCTTATGCAAAACTGGTCTCCCAGCTGTCTGTGTTTGCAAGAATATTAGTAACAGCCTGTCCCCATGTGTGGTCCTTTGACTGTCATATATGGGCCTGTACAGATCTCAGTCCATGACAGGCTGACAGCTAGCACCAACATAGCGACACAAATGATCAGAGGTATTATCAGTATGGATCATCATGGATTATCATGGACCTTCTTAACAGGGACATTGGCAAACCACAAATACCTGACCCGACAAAGTCTGCCTTCCCCAAGGGGAGGTATGCCAGTGAACTCTGGAAGACTTTCCTGAGACAGCCAACAAAGGCATGGATAATAGAAAGATGGTGCAACCTGGTCATCTTCACTCGGCAAAAGCCTTACACACTATTGCCCACATAACCATAGCACAAGAAATCTGTCAAGTAGACAGACATCCATATGTTACCAGATGGGTAGGGAACTGGTTCATTGGTAGAACCCACTTAATCATAATAGGGGTATCCAAGTCAAGCAGTACACCTGTAATGAGTGACATACCCCTGGGATCAGTCTGGGGGGCCTCTGGTATATGGGAAATACTTCTGTGAGGTGCAGCCCAAAAACACTGGCCTATGGCTGACCAGGTTAGCAGATGATTGCAAGCTGGGAACAGTCATTAATACCCAAAGTGATGTGGACGTCCCACAATAGGGTCTTACCAGAACAAATGACAGCTGCCAGAAACATGGCCTCAAGCTAAATGTCTGCAGGTGCATCATCATCCCTTTCAGGGAGACTGACATCCCAACTTAGTATGACATGAACGACAATGTCCTACATACACAATCAAAGTTTTGGGGCATTTGGCCACCCAGGTTGATAGCAGCCTGAAGTCTGAGCACCATGTCGCTTCTCTTGTACAGAAAGTTTCATAGATGGGCCAACACAACATTAAGTGTATCCCATCCAGGGACAAAGAGGTCATAAGATCCATGAATACTAACCTTATAAAGCCAATTATTATGTGCAATGCCCCCTCCAGCATGTACCTCAGAAAGCACTGCAGCATCTGGAAAGACCACAGAGGTTTCTCACCAGGAGAATCCAGGATCCCAAACACCTACCCACACAGATAGGCTAACAGCACTGTCCCTCCACTCAGTTCCAAACAGACTCCTCAGAGGTGACCTATGTCTGGCATACAAAGCAATCCAGACCCTGCCTTGATGGTACTGTAGCACATCTGGAAGTCAAGGCCCACTCGATCAACCTGTAGGCGCAGCATCAACCTGGTCTGTGCTATTGATAGGGCTTGTTGGTGTGACAGATATGTGTCCACAGACTCCCCCTTCTGTGATATACACTCCATGTCCACATCAAGCCAAGTGCTTCAAGACCCCTTATGAAGTGCTCCCTGTATAAGTGCAAGGATAACAGAAAATACAGTCCTGTGGCTCCACCTGTGTCCATGCTCTACAATGGGTCTGGGTGCTTACACATCTTACCATGTGCTACACTCTCATATGTGAGGGTTATAAGGGTATCAGGGCCAATAGCCCAGTAACCTCATATCAATCTATTAGCCTATGAAGAAATGTCAGTCACAGGTTCACCACATTACCCTATACTTTTCTGCCACTGACGTACCTGGATATCACAGAGCAATGTGGAATATACCACACAGATAATGGACATCCCTGCTCAGTAGCATGCACTCTGTGCCCACACCCATACCTCTCAACCTCTTAGAGCAAGAAGTCTGGGCAATGTCATAAATAAAAGTGGGACAAAGGCCCAATCATAGGGATGATATTTAAATATTGCTCTCACAAACTTAGAAAGTTGAAGGAATAACAGGTATGGAAGTACCATGAAATCTCAGAAGGTAAAGTCTGAAACTCAAATGTGCTGTCATTATTTCCTAACTACAGTCTCTATCTATGTGCCACTAACTTGCCAGAACGCCACACTTTTATGGAAAATGGACCAAATCTATAAGGCATACATCTGGACAGTCTTCAAAACACTGTACAGTTGAGAGGTATGACATACCAGGATATGGCTTTTCAGTTTAGATGAATACCACATAAGCAGGTGATCCTCAGCCAGTATATCACTGAGGTGCTGGACTGTTTACAGAGCATCATCAGCCAATTGGCTGTAAGCACACCTCTCATCATGCCGAATTGGGAAAGACTGTCTATAGTTTGGCTCATAATTCTGGTCTGTGTATCATACAACTTCTAGTTCACAGGTAAACCACTGTGAGGATCTGAGGATGTCTGTCAGTAAGTAATGACACAATACATTTCATTGTCAGACATCATATATGTCAGAAAATGTCTGCTAAAACAAAGCCTGTTACACTAGCAAACTACCCACATTAATAAGAGCAATATGTACAGTATCCCCCTATATTTGGGCCATTGTTCCCCCATTTTGTAAGGATATCTCCAGATCCCTTGCACTAATGGGTTGAGAATTATAGCTGTAGCACACATATCCCCAGATCGGAGTGCAACTATCTCTAGAAAGGAGTCCCAGTCTTACTATAGAAGGTCATACTGGGCATGCTCCTATACTTAGAGAATTACAGGCCACATCTAAACCCACATCGGGCTATATAACTGTATTGTGCATATATGTCTTTGCATACAGACAGCTGTGTGCACTTTAATTGACTCTACCCACACCCATCAGACAGGATTACCCTCAGCTAGCTGTAGGTGGCCCATATGTGATATATCTGCATCTGTTGCATGTGGTACACAGACATAGATATATATATATATATATATATATATATATATATATATGTGTGTGTGTGCAATTTATAACAATATTTCCAGCATACATACACATAGACATGGAGATGAGAGAGACAGAAAATGATAGAGAGAGAGAGAGAGAGACACAGGCAGGCACACACAGTGAGTGAGTCATAGACAGGGCTACCCTGAAAGGCATAGAGTGACGCCCTGCTGTGGACAGTTGCATACCAGTTGTAACCAGTCACATGGGCCAGCATGAAGGTGAGCTCCATTGTGTAATAGCTCTGTGGTCGGGGTTGTATTATCACATCACCTGCCTTAGTGTGTGTGTGTGTGTGTGTGTGTGTGTGTGTGTGTGTGTGTTTGTTTGTAGGGTAAAGTATTATGAGGCCTTTCCCACTCAGTACACTTCCCATTGCCCTAATTTACAAAACCGGCTGATGTCAGTCACCTTAGACATACCCTTGGACACTTGTCAGCCCTATAATCTCTGTGGGATGTGTGATAACTGCAGAACATTATAGTAGAAATAACTAGATAATTAGGGGTTCTAATCTCATTCCTGGCAAATGTAAGTGTGTGTGCTTGTGGGTTAAAGATTTTGAGGCCATTCCCACCTAGTACACTTCCCATTGGCCTACTTCAGATGTCCTGCCGATGTCAGTCACCTTAGAAGTACCTTTGGACAGCCCTCAGTCCTATATGTTATGTAGAGCGTGCAATAATGTAAGAGTATAGAACAAATAACTAGATAGGCAGGGGTTTTAATCTCAGATCTGGCAAATGTGTTTGTGTAACTGTGTATATTTGTAGGATCCAGTATTTTGAGGCCTTTCTCTCCCAGTACACTTCCCATTGCCATACTTTACAAGGGCTGGTGATGTTAATCACCTTTGGAACCCTCTTCAACAAGCTTTGTGGCATGTATGATAACTGCATAACACTGTTGTATCAATAACATATAGGCAGGGGTTCTAAACTCGATACTCTGTGTGTGTGTGTGTGTGTGTGTGTGTGTGTGTGTGTGTGTGTGTGTGTGTGTGTGTGTGTGTGTGTGTGTGTGTGTGTGTTTGAGAACAGTATTCTGTGTGTGGGTGTGTTTGGGTGAGGCCATATTCCCTGAGGGTGTGGGTTTACCATTTTGAAGCATGTTCTACCCAGGACACTTCCCATTGTCATACTTTACAAGGGCTGGTGATGTTATTCACCTTTGAAGTACTTTGGGACACTCTTCAACCCTATAAGGTCCATGGCACATGCAATAACTACATAACACTGTAGTACCAATAACTAGATAGGTATGGGTTCTAAACTCAATGCTGACAACTGTGATACTGTATGTGTGTGTGTGTGTGTGTGTGTGTGTGTGTGTGTGTGTGTGTGTGTGTGTTTGTGTGTGTGTGTGTGTGTGTGTGTGTGTATGTGTGTGTGTGTGTGTGTGTGTGTGTGTGTGTGTGTGTGTGTGTGTGTGTGTGAGAGAGAGAGAGAGAGAACAGTATTCTTGTGTGTGTGTTTAGGTGAGACCATATCCTCTGGGAGTGTGGGGTTTACCATTTTGAGGCATGCTCCACCCAGTACAATTCCCATTGCTTGATTTACAGGGGTCACTGATATCATCCACCATGGAAGTACCTGTATACACTCTTCAGTCCTATAAGCTCTGTGGCACATGCAGTAAGTCTGTAATACTACAGTGCAATTACTTACATAGGCAAGGGTTCTAATCTCAGTACTGGCAACCATAGTACTGTGTGCATTTGTGTGTGATGCATATCTCCTGTGGCGGTTGTATGTGTTGATTATACCATTTTAAGGCCTGTTGACCCCCTCCCCATAGCATTACTTTAAAGAACCAGTTAATGGCATCTGCCGTACATGCACCATGTTAAACTGTACACGCCATACCAGCCATCTGTACATATGTATATGGAATATCCAGATGTTTGCAACCAATATGTGGTCTGTGTCCCCCAACAATGGGAATTTATGAGACATTGCGAAATATGTCACAGTTACTGTAGTGACAGACATGTCAGCAGCAGACCTCTTACCTGTCTGAAACATCATGCTGATAAACAGTCATCACCTTGCAGTAGTCTACCTGTGTTATGGCCACCAACATACCTCCCGACCACTCACAGACAGACATCAGCTGAAAGCCATATGGGAAGCTGGGGCAAACAGCAAACATTGAGCACACCCTTCACATATTGCTGTGACACACATGGGAAATAGATAGCAGAACGGGTTGTGCAATTGAATGCACCTTCCAAAGGATATGTGTTGTTACATGACAATATCCGTCATTAATCTAAAATGTCAGTCTGTCATGATTTTACCAGACCTTGGCCAGAAAACCACATGTTTATGACAGATGAAAAGCAATCATGTGTCAGACATCAGGACAATTTGCAAACATATGCAGAAGCCAGAGGTATATCCACCATCTGTACCCATACCTGCCAAGCACTTAGAGCGATAAATGTTTACAGAGCCATAAATAATGGAGTGACAATGATCACATAATAGGAACACCTGTTAAATATTGCTCCTACAAACATATAACAGTGATAGCATAACAGGTTTTGCATTAGTATAGATGGTCTGAAAGGTATGAAGTGTGCAACTCATATCTGCCATTATGTTATGACATCAACCCTCAATGATTTGGCAACAATTTGCCAGAAAGACACAACTATATGAGAAAATGTACCAAACATATGTGGCATGTATCAGGACAGTCTGTGTAAACTGTACAGTTGAGACGTATATCTGAACCACCCTGCGGGTTGCAGTGCATGTTTGGCAAGGTGTAACCTGTGATGACAACTGAAACAGTTAAAAGAGGTCCCAAGACTGTAGGACAAGAAACATTTCATACTGTTCTGTACTGATTGCATAAAGAAGTGATTGCACATCAGAAGCACCTTAATGTCATGAGAAATACTATAGGCTAAGATAGTGTCACACAAAGAAGGTGTCATCCTAGCATCCCAGAGGACATCCTGTGTGTTGCACTTGCCGTGGACATGGTATGTGCTGCCAACTGTCACATTACTACAAGGTGTGTCTGACACTCCACAACTGATAACGTCACACACACATTCCCCTGGATTCTCAAATGTTTGCACGGCATGCAAGATCGATGCAGGAGCTCAAGAAGGCAATATGTCAGCCGTGCGATCCAGGAACAGCCTGCAGGGGCATGCATGAGTGCTCCTGCACTAATCTTCTATGGGCAAAGCCCTTGTATGCAAATCACATAATTTGCAGGAGAAATATTTGCAAATGAGGTGAATTTGTGATCCAGGAAGCTTGCAACTATCCCTGCAGGACTGTTGCAATCAGGAGAAATGTACTTGGTTAGTAAACGAGTACTTGTCTGCAAAATCCAAAACAGAGCCATGACAGCCCCAAATAAAGGCTGAATATCATGCAGTAAGTATGCCAATGGCCAAATATAAGGCCATTGGCATTGTAAATGTACAAAAAATTTAAAAAATCAACTTTTAATTCCTATTAGCCGATCTTGGTGGTTTAAGAGTAGGGCAGCGGCGTGCAAATGGGATCGGGGGAAAATAACAAAACAATCCTAAATTAAGCAGTCTAACTAAAACCAGTTTTCTGCCATGCAAGTCAATGGCAGGCAGACGACAACCTGGCCAGTAAGTAGTGGTTACTAAGGATGAGACATGTAACTATGCATTAGCAGGCAATCCTATGCAAATGAAAGGAAGGATAGTGAATCCCACTTTCCCCCAGGATGTGAGGCAGGTCCAAATAGTGTAAGAGTATGAATAGCTGGGTGCAAGCCTAGGAGGTAGGTGACATCATGGCAGGGTGTTTTAGGCATACTGTAAGAGGACTGGAGCCCTGTGGCCTGGGGTTGCTCCTAGCATAGCACAGCTAAGCTAGAAGGTGTGTCTAAACCTGCCTAGCAGTCATTACAAAGCCTAAGCGGGTGTATGTGCCACACACCAGGTCGTACAGGAAGAAAAAAGTGGTTAAACCAGGAAATAGCAGCAGTGTGCAAATATGAACACTCTGTTTGCACGGCGCACACATGGGTTGAAACAGGAAGGCAATGGAAAGGGAAAACAGCAGTACAAAGGTAATCAATGAGTACTAGCTTAGCTGGCAGATGAAATGTATCAGAACCAGCCAATTACACAGGCGGCAGACCAGCACAGCCCAGAACACTACTACAAATTATGCAAACACCTACCCCTCTGGTTTTTCCCACACTCTACACCACCAGTGTAAACAAGCAGGGGACTTTTAACACTCACAACTGCAAACTGTTAGGGGCTGCAATAGCTACCATACAACTACTTGTGGAAGAGGCTGAGGGTAGTGAGGATGTGAATGCTGTTGAGCAACCCACAGTGAGGAGATGGAGAAGAGTGTACAGACCCAGGGTAACCCACCAAGGTCTACATGAGCTGGAGATAGTGGAGCGCTATAGGGTGGACAGAGTCCTCCTACAGCAAATTGTTGAGCTGTGCTGGTCACACCTCTCACACAGAACTAACAGAGGGGAACCCATCCCAGTGGATTCAAAGGTATGTGTAGGCCTAAGAATACTAGCTACAGGTACCTTTCAAAGGCCAACTGGGGATATGATGGGGATCTCACAAGCATCAGCATCCAGGGCAGTCTACCAGTTCCTGGATGCCATGTCAGGACATGTCGGTGAGCACGTACATTTCCCCAACACCTGTGAGACATTGGCCAGCAATATGCAACTGTTCCACCAAATAGCAGAATACCCTGAGGTAGTGGGTGCTATAGACTGCACAGAAATATGCATCAAAGCACCATCCGGTGAGCGGGATAGGGTCTATATCAACCGTAAGGGCTTCCCCTCCATCAACTGCCGAATCATGTGTGATGCTCAGGGCATAATAATGAACATGTGTGCTGGCTGCCATGGAAGCTATCACGATTCCCACATCTGGCATCTGATGCAGCTGTACTAGAGGTTTTCTAATGGGGACATCCCATACAGTCACCTAGTGGGGGATGCTGGATACACACTGGAGCCGTGCCTGATGACACCCATCAGAAATGCACACACACCTGAACAAGAACTCCATAGTGAGGCACACATACAAACAAGACTCATAATAGAGCATGTGTTTGGGATGCTCAAGTCACAGAGCCGGTGCCTGGACACAAACGGTGGAGCCTTGCAGTACTCACCAGCTACATGTACCCAAATTGCCCTTGTATGTGCCATGCTAAACAATAAGATCCTACAGAAACAGCTGCAGCAGGAACAGCACGACGAAGGGCCACACGGCCCCCCACCATTGCCAAGGCCTGCACAGACACTGAGTGACTCAGAGGAGGAACAACCTGAGCTTGCCCCAGTAGGCAGAAGGAGGCGTGCCCAGTATGCCCTGGCCTTGGCAAAGAGGCAATGCATAGCACATACACTGACATGGGAGGAACCCAGGGAATAACACCTCTCTTCTCTCTGACTCTCACATACAGTAAAATGGATGCCAAACATTACACTACCTGTGCCTAACCATGTGTACGTAGTGTACTATGTGCATCCAACATAGGCAGCCCTGCAGCACTACTCTCAATACTGGGACACCCACAAGGTAAGTGACTCACACATGCCAGTCAGGGGGTTGGTCACATACCCAACAACAGTCACAGCCAGCAGGACAGGTGTAGACAAACACAAACAAAGGCTGTGCTATGGCCTCTGAATGAGGCCTATGGGCAACCTCCCCAGGCCTACACAGACTGACTACAGCAGGCCAGGCAGTGGGATATCAGTTGTGAAGGCTACAAAGTCAGACCGAATATGTAGGTAATTACAAGCTAAGTCTTGTAGTATATTCTTATGCCTCTAGCCAGCACAATAGGTAAGACCACATAATGAAATGGCGTACTTGTCATACAAATACAGTCCTAACAAATGTGTACAAGTGTTAGGTGTGCCCCCCATCCTACGCAGACATACAGTAACAGTCAGGTGTGCCCACCCCCAATGCTGTGTAGAAATGTATAAATTGTTAGGTGTGCCCCCCCGCTATGCAAAAATGTAGTAACAGTCAATGCCAACTGATTGATGGATACCCTGCTGAGACAGCATGCAACCTGTCAGTGTACAACATAAATGTCAGCACTGCAGTACAAACTACCTGGACTTGACCCACACATGCAATACAGATGACCATACTGTGCATGCTTATACACATAGAGAAATGAAGGCAATGTAAGTCAACAACATACTGAAGGATCACGCTGGGCATGCTCACACATTTAAACACATGAATGCCGTGTCTGCAAACACCAGTGGGCCAGACATATCTGGCAGTCGCAGTTGTTAGTGTAGACACTCGTCAGTATGCACTACTCATGCCTTGCATACACAGTGGATAGGAATACAGACATATATGTATGGACAACACACTATAATAAGCCAAAGGGTAGATGGACATAGATGTGTGGAAGAGGGTGACTGTGACAAGGAGCCATCCAGGCCTGTCCCACCCAGCACACCACCAAAGGGACCCAAACACATGAGGTGCAGATGTCACTCACTGCAGATAATAGCCACAAGTATCTGCCAGCAGTACAGACTATGTGGTGCACGTGCCAGCTGTGCAACATGACTGTACAAGGAAGTAGTTATCTAGCAGCTGTATACACATACCTGTGACATATGACCCTGTTTGTGCCCGCATGTGGCGTGTCAACCCCTAGATGAATGGGTAATGGCCCATGCACACACACTGCCCTCCCCATAGCCCTACTATGACAAGCCTGCTGAGGTCATCCAATATGAAATCCACCTTTGGGAGAGTTATGGCCTAATAATCACCATGGCATGTCCCATAACTGCATGCTGCTGTAGTGTGATAAGCTAGTTAGGGAGAGGTCTGAATCCCACACTTGCTAACTGTGTGTTTGTGTTTGTGTGCGTGCATGTCTGACTGTGTAGAGAGCAATGCCTTTTAGGGTAGTCACACCCCCAACAATTTTAATGCACAATGTCAGCAAGACTGCTGATGTCATCCATCTAGAAATACACCTCTGTGAAGACTGTAGCCCAGTATTCGCTATAGCGTGTCCTGTGACTGCATACTGCTGCCGTGTAATAAAGTAGTTAGGTAGGGGTTCTATTCCCAGACATGGGGAGTGTGTTTGTGTGTGTGTGTGTGTGTGTGTGTGTGTGTGTGTGTGTGTGTGTGTGTGTGTGTGTGTGTGTGTAGAGAACAATGCTTTTAGGCCTGCTACACTCCCCACAATATAAATGCTCAACCTTTGCAAGGCAGCTGATTTCATCCACCAAGTAATGCACCTCTGGAAAGCTGTAGCACAGTAATCTCTGTAGTGTGTCCTGTAAGAGCGTACTGCTGTAGTGTGATAAACTAGTTAGGTAAGAGTTCTATTCCCAGACATGACAACTCTGTGTGTGTGTGTGTGTGTGTGTGTGTGTGTGTGTGTGTGTGTGTGTGTGTGTGTGTGTGTATGTCGGTCTGTGTAGAGAGCAATGCTTTTAGGCCTGCTACACTCCCCACAATCCAAATGCTCAACCTTTGCAAGGCAGCTGATGTCATCCACCAAGTAATACACCTCTGGGAAGCTGTAGCCCAGTAATCTCTGTAGTGCATCCTGCTGTAGTGTGTTAAACTTGTTAGGTAGGTGTTCTATTCCCAGATGTGGCAAGTGTGGATGCATGTGTGTTTATGTGTGTGTTCCCATGTCAGTGTAGGGACCAATGCTTTTGAGTCCATTCACAGACACTACAACATCCAATGGTCCACTTTGATAAGTGTGCCAATGTCATCAAGTGTGTAATACACCTTTGGGAAAGTGATAGGCTGGTAATCTTCATGGTGCATGCCGTAACTGTGTATTGCTGTAGTGTTATAAACTAGTTAAGTCAGAGTTTTAATGCCAGCCTTGGCAACTATGTGTGTCTGTCATACTCTGCCTGTGTAGAAAGCAAAGTTTTGTAGGGTGGGCACACCCCTTACAATTTAAAACATCTACCTTGGTAAGGCAGCTGATGTCATCCACCTAGTAATATACCTCTGGGAAGGTTGTAGCCCAGTAATCTCTGTAGTGTGTGCCATAGCTGCTTACAGCTGCAGTGTGGTTCAGTACTCTGGTAGAATTCTACACCAACCCATGCAGTTCTGGATGTTTTGTGTGTGTTCTACTGTCTGTGTAGGGAACAATGCATTTTAGGCTAGTCACACTCAGTACATGTCAAATGCTCTACTTTGGCAATCCTGTTGATGTCAGCCAATGTGATATACACCTTTGGGGAAGGAACATTTCAGTAATCAATGTGGCGCGTATGATAACTGCATAGTGCTGTACTGTAGTAACCTAGTTAGGTAGGGGTTCTACTCCTGGACATGACAGGTGTGTGTGTGCGTGTGTGTTTGTACCTTGTAACCTGTGTGGAGGAAGGTATGCGTGTGTGACACCTAGGCCCAATGTGTAATGGGTTTTACAATTTTCTTATATGGTGGCCCTAGTACATTTCACAATTTCCACTATACAGGGAAAGCAGGTGGGAAATAGCTGAGAGGCTTTGGTGCATATCCATACCCATACATGTGACAACAGGGCCAGGAAATCACAGTTAGCAACCCCACTATTACCCAGAGCATACTCTCAATCCATGTCTCATACACACACCCATGGTGAGGCAACAGCCAAGATGTGTGTAGTACATTGCAAATTGGTGACTGATAGTAACAATGGTGTGAATGCAGTGGCCTACAGAGGCCATGGCATCCTGTCCAGCAGTACGATAGGCACCTAATTGCAGACAGTGCCCCTTCAGTATGCTACTCACCGAATGCCTGCAACAACTGTGGCTCCATCAAATGTGATCCGCAAAGGACATACCATGCCTAACACACATGCCCTGTATGGACAGATGCCACTGACACTAGGGAATAACTGTAGCATGCTACCAGTGTAGGTGCAGGGTCAAGCAGCTGTCCATTGCCTGGCCCCACTACATGAGGGCGGGACTGTCACATCTGATAATTACATTCTGTGTACACAACATGGGCCAGACAAACCTGGTACACTTCCACATGCCACTGTACATGAATGTGGGACATGTGCACATCCCAAACACCATCCATGTCATGGCGTATAGAACATATACATGCCAAGCATTCCACAGCACTGGCCATGCACAATAGTAACCCAGGAGACTGGATGGTGTAAACTATACCCACCAGTGTGGTCCATTCCGGACACTACACCCCTTAACCATAAGACTGACCATTGTCATGTGGCCTAGTGCCAAGGTATACCCCTCACCTAGCCTTGTACAGCCATCTGGGACCATCAACCATTACACACCCATGAAGCAATGCACATATGCATGCTGGCACTACCCTGTGTCTGTGTGTGTGGTGTATGATACTTCTGACCACAATCACACCCAGTACCACACCCAGTGTCATACTGAAGCATGCTCTCTGTCAGACACTATCACATACCCTTTGACCATAGAACCCAAGGATAACCCCTGCGGGCCAATTCATACCTAAGCATTACTGTATTGTGGCAAGTTAACTGGTTAGGAAATGTATTTGTTACCCTGCCAAGTGTGATGATATGTATGAGTCACTTACAGAGTGTGGTTGTGTTGACGCCGACACCTGTTAATGTGGACAGGCTCGTGTGCTACACCTACTGTACCACAACAGTGTTGTAGATGTCACTCACCAGCACATATACATCTAGACAGCTCACTAACATATAAGCTATGTGGCACATGCAATAACTGTATACACATGTGATAGCTATGCATAGCAGTCAGGTGTTAGAAACCCTGTACTGGTAGGTGTGTGACACAAACATGCTTGCATTTTACTCACCCACACCTTCCCTGACATAAGTTGTCTCTGTCTGTCCAGCCCACACCCTCTCTGGTGGATGTGGGATGTACACCTGCTTTGCTAGGCAGCAGCTTGTGTTTTGTAAGTGATGGTCATGTTCAGCTGATGGCCTCTGCATCAATTGCAGCCCTCCTCTAGCTGAGTGCATGTGGAACAGCTGTGGTAACATTCCCATAGCCAATTGACTTGTAACACACTCCAATATCTAGGAACATTATTTTTGTGTTGGCCCTTACATTCACTGTGGGCAGGAACTAGAATTGTCATTTGATGAAATGCAGCCCAGATGGATTGGCAATTTACCTCTAACAACTTACACTGTGGAAACAGGGCAACACACAGGAGGAGTATGTGCCTGGCCTGACTACAGACTCTAAGTGCTGCTATACTGCATGTGGAGTAATGTTGCTTTAACAGTGTGTGTACGTGTGTGTGTGTGTGTGTGTGTGTGTGTGTGTGTGTGTGTGTGTGTGTGTGTGTATGAGGAATCCACATCTGCAGGGTCAACTGCAGACTGGGAAGTGTGCTGTGCCCTTGGTGTCATGTGTTTCCCACAAAGCACGTATCTGTGAACTGCAGAAGGTAGTGTGAGGATTGCAGTCTGTAGATGGTGAAAGGCCTGACAGTTACTGACTTCATATTCCTTATAGGACACATGTTGCAACAAACCCTGTTATGACAGTACATGTATGAGGTTAATGCAGCAACATGTCAATATTGGCCCTGTGTATGTGCTTCCAGCCACAACTCTGTCAACCTTTGTACATATGTCGTGCATTACGAGGTGCATATGTGCTGTACACCATCATAAGTGTCATCATATCTGATAGCAAGCCAGGGAGCTATCAGACTGCTACACATGTTATGCACAGTATGGGTAATATTTGCCGACATTACCAGGGCATTCTGTGGTCGTTTGTACAGTACTGAGGTCTGTGTAACTATAGTGACTGTCGACAGTGTGTGTATCATGAACATGCTCTTCAGCCTGTGTACAGACTGTGGCAGATGTCATTGTTATAGGACCCATCTTATCTGATTTTACATGCTGCTCCACTGTATGTTACCATATTGGTTTACATGTTTGTAGGGCCAAACACACACATGTCCCATACCACAGACAGACAGCAGACCACACCGTGTAGCAGCCTAGTATATGTAGGGTTAGTCTGTGAGTGGCACATATGAGGATGTTGTTGAACAGATAGTCCATATACTGTACTTTTATGCTAGATTACCATATGTGGCTGTGGCTGTGTTCACATTGGATGTGGGTATACACCTTCAAAAAGGTGCATCTTACCCTGTGGTGTGACATGCCTGCAGAGCCTGCTATATATCCATGTACATGTGCATTCCCCATAGGAGATGTGTGCCAGTGATGAGCCAGTCTGTGTGTAGCCTGCACAGTGCATTGTTACATGTCTAGCAGCTTAGTGTACTTATCCAGTGAGATGTCATGTAGAAATACTTGCCAGATGTACTGGTGACAGGTCTCCCTTAACAGTCATGTATGTCAGACAGAGCAGTGGAATGCTGCACAGATGTATGTCACTATCCAGTGGGTAGTATGTGGCCATGGCACCTTTGTCCCAGCGGTATTATGTGTCAGGCTAGACAGGGGTGTTTGAATGCATACCTATGGTGGCATATGTATACCAGATGTTATGTGTTATACCCATCTGCATGGCTGTTAACATCCATATTGTCATGCGTGCTACAAATGTTTAGCACTAAGGGGTTCTGTGTTTACCTCCGGACTGTAAGGAGTGTTTCTGAATGTCCACATATATTGGCCAATATCTGTGCTGCAGTCCACAGGGACATTACATGCTAGCAGTGGTACTTTACTAGATGTCCTTAGGGTGTCTGTCAGTAACCAATGGCACACATGTGGAAAGCAGATGTGACCTCCCCTACACACCAGGTCTGTGAAGACAATCACAATTACAGTAGCAATAGTCTACCAATATACCTGCTATACATACCTGACATCCACTTGCACTATGACATTGGGACTTTAGGGGCTGGGGTAGGTCTACACTCCATGTCCAGGACATATGGTTAGGACATCTGTACATATATACATCCAGATATATATCTATGATTACAGATATACATATCGACATATATAGATGGGTATGTATAAGTACATAGATATACATATACACACCCAGATATATACATATACAGAGCAATATATGTCTACACATATACAGCTAGTGATACATATGCACATAAATGTATGGATATCTATAGATATATCGACAGTAGTAGGTTTATCTGTATAGATATGTATGCACATATAGTAATAGATATCTAAATATATACCAACACAACTAGGCATATCTATACACATAGGATGTACATACATATATAGCTATATACACATATCTATATGTACATATATGTATACCTATATATACACATATGTATAGATACATATATGTATAGATATGTACACATATGTACATACGAAGAGGTGTACACATGGCCATATATATGTAGCACTATACAGATGTGTATACAGACATATGTATGTGTACACCTGTGTATACACATGTAGACATTTATACACCTATATGTATACAACCATATACCTGTCATAAGTAAACGTCACGGTTGCGTATACCCTTCCACATGTATCCAACCATATGATTCTGCTATGTGTACATTATGATGAAACAACATATGTGATGCAACAGGCATATTAATGACAAGGACTACACAATCTAGGACATAAAGGCAAGTGTTCAATACCACTCAATTTGGGTAATAACAGATGCATTGGTAACACAACAGCTGTCTCCACAGTGGTCATGATGTAGTGGTCATGTGTTGTGACTTCAGTGTAAAGGGCCCTGAGTTCATGACCTGCAAGGGCTGCTCATTTTGTTGTTCGCCAGAACAAGGACTGCTGGATACAGAGTAGTTAAGGCAGTGTTTGTGCAATGTAGGCCACACACGTCAGTATCACGATATAGCTAGGCAGGGATCTAGTCCCAGTGTTGGCAAGTAAATGTGTGCATGTACGTGGATGAGTCTACATCAAATTGCAGGCTATACATGCCTAAGTGGGCCACCTGTCCATGTGGCACAGGCAATACCTGGTATAGTAACCTGTGAAATGTGTTTGACTGTACCCCAGATGTGTCACTGCCATGGTGTCAGCACAGTGACATACCTGATTGTGCATTATGACTGCACACCATCCTCGTGCTGACACATGTACATCTACAACACACTTGCATATCAGTTTAGAGACCACAACCAAGCAGTGTTACTAACAGCTAGAAGACATCATTGCTGGATGGCTACACTACCTGCCAATTATGCCTCACACTCTACACCCTACAACATGTTACACTGCTGGACTGTAGTACATTGGTGTACACTCATCCTGTGAATCAGGACCATAGCAGCCTCTCCCTGCATCAATGGTTTGGATGGCAGAGATGGGGCACAGGTATCATCATATGCACAGGGCATCCTCTTGCTGATGCATGTACACCTACAACACACTTACATATCAGTTTAGAGACCACAACCAAGCAGTATTACTAACAGCTAGAAGGCATCACTGCTGGACGGCTACACTACCTGCAAATTATGCCTCACACTCTACAACCTATAACATGTTACACTGCGAGATGTGGTACACTGGTGTACATTCACCTGTGCATCAGAACCATATTAGCATGTCCCTGCATCAATGGAATGGATGATAGGGATGGGGCACAGGTATCTTTATATGCACAGGGTGTCCTCGTGCTGACACATGTACACCTACAACATACTTGCATATCAGTTTAGAGACCACAACTAATTAGTATTACTAACAGCTAGAAGGCATCATTGCTAGATGGCTACACTACCTGCAAATTATGCCTCACACTCTACACCCTATAACATGTTACACTGCGAGATGTGGTACACTGGTGTACATTCACCTGTGCATCAGAACCATATTAGCCTGTCCCTGCATCAATGGAATGGATGATAGGGATGGGGCACAGGTATCTTTATATGCACAGGGTGTCCTCGTGCTGATATATGTACACCTACAACACACTTGCATATCGGTTTAGAGACCACAACTAATTAGTATTACTAACAGCTAGAAGGCATCATTGCTGGATGGCTACACTACCTGCCAGTTATGCCTCACATTCTACACCCTACAACATGTTACACTGCAGGACTGTGGTACACTGGTGTACACTCACCCTGTGCATCAGAATCATATTAGCCAGTCCCTGCATCGATGGTTTGGATGACAGGGATGGGGCACAGATATCATCATATGCACAGGGTGTGGTGTTGTTCTGCCAGAGGCCGAGGGTGGGCCATACATTTGACACCATGTTTATGGATGAGGGGTGTATTTTGGGGAGCTGGCTGAGGTGATGTGGTGTGCGTAGGTATGAGGTGCCCTAAGTGTGTTTGATTAGTATGTGGGTATTCATGCACACAGTTCTGCCTTGTGGCTGCTGTACAGAGGTGTTTATGGACAGCTGCAGATCATACCTAGCAGGGTGTGCAGTTCACTGCCTCCGGCCATGGACACATGTACTGTGTTTACCAGGGGTTCCACGGACATGTGTAGGTACAAGCGGTGAAGTGCTACTCTCACCTGTTGATGACATTTGTCCGCTGGTACTACATCCCTCCTGGGACTGGCCAGGACAATGTGTATGTGGCCCGCTGTGGAGTGGTGTGGACAGCACACCCCCATACTGCCAGGGCTGCTACTGCCTCTACAGGAGCCCCTTAGTGTCCTAGCATGCCCACGCTGAGTGCTAGCTATTGGTGTTGCTGTGCCACATCCACGTGGGTGTCGCCGCATCCCCACCACATGTCAAAGCACATACACACTACAGCTGATGAGGGCCATTAGTTCATCATGCCATCTATCTGTTTGCTCATTAGAAGCATGGATGGCAGCCGCCACTTCACAGAGTTTGTAGCTCACA
Organism: Protopterus annectens; assembly: GCF_019279795.1. Classification (NCBI taxonomy): domain Eukaryota; kingdom Metazoa; phylum Chordata; order Ceratodontiformes; family Protopteridae; genus Protopterus; species Protopterus annectens. Next base: position 550,095,092 of record NC_056736.1, on the reverse strand, counting down.
GTAGCAAGTGCAGCCCTCTGCAGCTTAAGGCCCTGTCTGGTGTAATGCTCAATACATGTCTGCACCACCATTACAGCCTGGATTATGCATCTGCTGGTTGCAGCTATGTTGCCTATGTTAGGGGTATGCTATCTAGCGACCCTTCCACAAGCAACCTGGGACATCTGTCTATGTGAAACTTTGCAAAAACGAACAAACTCTCAAAAAACAAATACACAAAAAGATAGCAGATACTTGTTAAAACAGAAATTTATTGAACATTAAAAATGGTAAAGCGCTTTTCATCTACTCAATAGCAGACTGCATCAGACAACCATTTAACACAGAGAATTCTTTAAATACTAGTGTACACCAACAGTTACCTACCCCAATCACAACTTCAAAATGAAATGATGTAAGTACAAAAAATTGTTAAACATACATTATGCTGTACACTATGGAGAACATTGATGTCTGTGCAATGACAGAAACCTGGTTCAAGGCTCCCGAGAGCACCCCAGCACTACCAGGTTATACCTCATATCATGCTTTTCGGCCCCAGAACTTGGACCGAACCACAAAAGGAGGGGGAGTATCCATATTCATCAAGGATACCCACACCTCCAGGTTAGTGGCAATGCACGAAGCATCGGAGACCATCCATGTGCAACTAACTGTGGGCAAAACTGCCCTCCAATTTGTAGCATGCTACAGACCACCCTCTCAAACTCAGGAACCCCACTCAGCCTTCCTAAAGACATTGGAGAACATGAAGGTCTCTCCAAACACCATCATATTGGGGGACTTCAACTACCCAAACGTAGACTGGGAGCATTACTCAAGCCCCAACACCCTAGCCGAAAGGTTCCTAGAATTCATAAACTCAAATGCTATGGAACAACTTGTCACCTCTCCCACAAGAGGGGAAAACATATTAGACCTGATCATCACAAACATGGGGACACAATGTTCCATACCAGAAGTATACCCATCATTGGTAAGATCGGACCATAAATTAATCTCCCTGGAAATCCATATCCTGCCCCCACCCCCAGCACAGAAGACCACAGTGAAGAACTTCTCAAAAGCTGACTTCACACTTCTTAAGACCGAAGTGCAATCCTTCAAGGCCCCAGGGCCAGTGGAAACCACAGCCCACTCTGCTGAATCCTTTATAAACGCATTCTATAGACACCTACAGGAATGCATGGATCATGCAATCCCAAATAAAACCAAGACCCATTCCCCCAAAGGCAGGTGTCCTGTCTGGTGGACCCCAGCCATTAATAAGCTATACAACAGAAGGAGGAAGCTACTACACGATAGAGCAAAATCCCTAAAAGGGAAAGCATCTCTGATCAGTACTAGCAAAAAACTACGAACACTCATAAAATCATCCAAGGCCAACTCTGAGAGAAAAATTGCACAAGACACTAAAGATAATCACAAGGCTTTCTATAGTTATGGTAGAAACCTGGGTGGAAACTCCCAGATATGCTCAGAGTTAGTCCAAAATGACAAAAAATACACTGAACCCACAGACACTGCCAACATACTAGCAGACAGGTTCAGTGCAAATTTCTCCCCCCCCCCAAAAGGACAAATATCTATCCCAGCAGAGTGTTGCCTCCCCGACATCTCAGATGCCCAGGTGAGAGCCGCCCTCTCCAAAGCAAAAAATACAGCATCAATGGGACCAGACAGTGTGCTGGGTTGAGTGCTACATGAAGTCCAAGAAAATCTAAACCCACACATAAGGCTGCTGTTTAATCTCAGCCTTACTACAGGATATGTACCCAAAGAATGGTGTACAGCAACAGTGGTCCCACTCCATAAAGGAGGTGCTTCTATGGACCCTGGGAACTACTGCCCCATAAGCTTGACGAGCCTGGTCTGCAAAGCTATGGAGAGGATCATTATGGAACTCATAAACAAAGACATCGGGGACCTACAGACATTGGATACTACCCAATTTGGCTTTGTTAAGGGCAGATCCTGCCTCTTGAACCTGGTTGACTTCTTTGAAACAGTCACCAAGGCCATTGATGAGGGTAAGGTAGTTCACACAGCCTACCTTGACCTTACAAAAGCCTTTGACACAATACCCCACTCTGGCATCATGGACAAGCTCTCCAGCTTAAATATAAACCCATATGTCTTAAGATGGGTTGCAAACTGGCTCAAGGACAGAACCCACAAGGTCAGAATTGCTGGAGCCATGTCAGACTCTAAACCAGTCACAAGTGGCATCCCACAGGGCTTGGTCCTGGGACCCCCCTTGTTCAGTATTTATTTTTCTGAGGTACAGGCTAACATGGAAGGATTGTGGCTGACCAAGTTCGCAGATGACTGCAAACTGGGAGCCATAATTGATTCTCCAGCGGACACAAGCATCCTTCAAAAGGATCGCATAGAAATGGAAAACTGGTGCCAGAGCCATGGCATTAAACTAAACGCCAAAAAGTGTATAGTCATACCCTTTGGGAAAAACAAAGTGCCCACAAATTACCACATAGGAGCTCTATGGAGCTCCACTACTAACAAACCTACAAATCTCCCTGAAAACACAAATTTCCTCCTGCTACAATAAAATCACCAAGTTTGCTACGAATCAAAAGTCTTCCTCCCACCACTGCCCCTCTCTCCAACAACTAAAGTGGCTAGAACTACCCAATAATCTCACCTACACACAACTATCCCTTGCACATAAACTAATTTTCAAACCCTCCCTCTGTCCCTCCCTCTCTTCTGTCTTCAAAATGCACATACCTCATAGAATTTTAAGGTCCAGCAACTAAAATCTACTAGAAGTGTACAAACCAACCCGTCCGCCAGGCAAACATCTTTTTTCACATGGGTTAGCACGTCTCTGGAACTCTCTACCTCCATCTAGCCGTACTATCTCTAACCATTTCATGTTCAAAAAATCTCTTCATTCACATCTACTTTCCCAGTGGGAATGCTCTTGCTCCCACCCTACTTAACTACATTGAACATCCCATTTTCCTCCTAGTCCTGTTTACACCCTTGATTTCTCCCCCTCATTATATATAGCGCTTACATTCCTACTATAACCATAGAATGTGTAAGAATTCTCTACACTCTTCCTCTCACATGGAGAACTCTCTTTATGAAATAACTTTAGTAGAATTTCAAATTAGAAATTTGATTTTATGTATAATCCTTTTTAGTTTTAACACTGTTACATTAATTGTAATCATTGTGCATTGTACTTGAACTTGTCTACTTGAAATTTTATAATGTTTAAGCATGTATAATACCTACTGTAATCTATATTTTTCTGGAGCTTTTCTCCCCAGGACTCCATTGAAAATGGGTTATTTTTGGCCCAATGGATTATCCTGGTAAACCAACTGCAAATAAATAAATAAAATAAATAAAATAATCCATTAAGTACGGAAGAAGTAATTAGGGACCTAGGGACCCAAGTTGACAGTAACCTCTCATTTGACACTCACATTGCCAAAGTGGTTAGAAAGACCTTCTATATTGCCCACCTTATCATGAAGGGATTCACATCTAGATCGGGAGAGGTCATTGTGCCCCTTTACTCTTCCCTCATCAGGCCCATAATTGAGTACAATGCTCCTTTTGGGATGTACCTTACCCGACACCTGCAGCAATTGAAAAGACCCCAAAAGTACCTCACCAAGAGGATCAAGGGACTCAAACATATACCATATGCTGCCTGGCTAAAGAAACTCCAGCTCTACTCAGTAGCATACCACCTACTCAGAGGCGATCTATGCCTGACGTACAAGGCCATGTCCAACCCGGAATTAATGGACATGCTCCAACTTAGAAAATCCAAATCCACCAGAGCTACGCGAGCGAGATATTTGAACCTCAGCAAAGAAATAAATAGAACATGCTGGAGGGATAGATTCATAACCCAGAGGCTCCCTTCACTCTGGAATAAAATCCCAGTCCATTTTAGGCAGAGCCCCTCACTGACTCTCTTCAAGAGAAATCTTGATGAGTGGATGGGAGATCATAGATTTACCCCGGGGGTGACTTCTGTGTCACTGCTAGACAGAGGTACAGTAAACTAAACCTTAAAATGGGCACAGTATACTCATTCCAAGGGGTGGCGAAAGCCAAACACAATCTGACTAGGCTTATAAATGCCCTAGGGCAGATAGCCTATTATGAACCTATGAACCTATGAACCTAGAAAAATATATAATTTTTGACATATTCATATAAAAATGAATGAATATAAATTCTATGCTTATTAAAAAGTGAAGTTAATTATTAATTATTCATTCATCTACTCAAAGCTTTAACCTTAAAAGACTGTTAATGGTGCATTGTTCATTAAGACCTGGTTTATAGTACAATTGTAATAATAATTGCCATCTTAATTCAGCTTTTTCTCAAATTAAACTCCAGGGTCCACCCCTTGGTTGCTCATAAATCTGCTGAATGTCACAAAATTCAAAAATATGATCAACACATGCCTGTGTATGTTTCGCTAGAGCATTAGATAAATTCACTCTTCTTATGACATACAAATGTTCATAACCCCTTTCTTTTAGCGTTCTAGTGTTTTTTCCTATATAATATGCAGATCATTTTTTACAGTTAGCTATGTATACCACCCCTTTTGATTTGCAATTCAATTTCTGATGAATATAATACTTTTTACCATTAATTTTAACCTGTTCACCTTGATACATATACTTACTAAAAGAGAACATGCCACATTTTTTCATTCCCCCACCTTTTTCTTTCCTGTAACATCACTCAATGAGATTTTTGATATTCCTACCCTTCCTTGCAATCATTTTAATACCATTCTGAAATTTATTGGTAATAACTGATTCCTCATCAAAAGTCTCCAATTTTTAAAAATTATTGAATTTAATTTTAAAAATTGCACATTAAATGTAGTTATAAAGGCATTAACATAATCCATTCTCATGTTTTGATTAGCCCTGTGCAATTCCACCAATAATCCATCTCTATTGAGAATAGGTACAACATAACCATTTTCTCTTTTTTGTTTTACTTCAAGAAACATATCATTCAGCAAGTCCTCTGGGTAGCCCCTCCTCAAAAGCATGTTTATAAGATTCTTAAACTCATCAATAAATTCATTATGTAAACTAACCATCCTTAAAGCATGCACCAATTGTCCTTTTATAACAGCTCTTTTGTTAATAACAGGATGAGAGCTTGTATAATGAAAAAAGGCTAATTGAATAGGTGGGTTTTCTGTGAATTTTTGCTACAAACCTTTTGTTGACCTTGTCCTATCTCAGATTCACATCCAAGTAATTACTCTCCTGTCCATCAATATTGTACGTAAACCTCAAAAATTGAATTGTATTATTGATATATTCCATAAAATCATCCACCTGCTGCTGCTCACCACTCCATAAAATAAAAACATCATCCAAATATCGCAAATGTAGGACAATATACTGTTCATATGCACTATTAAATACGTGCTTCTGTTCCCATTGGGCCATTACCAAGTTGAACAAAATGGTCCCACAGGGTGAACGCATAGCAACAACCTACCTTTTGTAAATAATAATGATTGTTGAACATAATATAATTGCAGGTCAAAACCACTTCAAATATATCAACATATAAGTTAATGTCAATTTGTGGCACTCCTTGTTCAAACAGACACTCTTCTATCTTATTTATGCCTTCCTGCTGGGGAATCACAGAGAAAAGATCTTTTACATCTGTTGTTAAAAATAGAACATCCTCTGCATATCCAACTGAATTAATAAGGCTGAGAAAATGCCAAGAATCTCTACAGATTTGCTTTTGACCATCCAAGTAACCTTTCAATTTACAATCTAAAAATTGAGCACATGCATAAGTTATGGAGTTGCACCCATCCACTATTGGTCTTAGTGGTGGATTGTTTATATCTTTATGTATCTTAGGTGAGCCAAAAATACAAGGAATGGTAGGTGCAATAATGTGTAAATAATTATAGGTGTCAAAGTCGATTATATTTTCAAGAAACAAGTCATTAAGAAATACTTCAAACTTCTTATATGCTACATTAAGTGCACTTCTGCTAAATTCTTCATATGTGGCTGTGTTAAGTATCTGTGTTATTTTATCATTATAATCAAAAACATCCATTACCACCAGTCCACCACCTTATCCGGCTTCATGATTCTAATATTCTGTTGCATTAAAAATACAAACTAGTGAAACCAAAAAGACGCCAACTCCAACTGCCCAGTCGTCAGGGACATACGCGCACAGTAAAAGCGCACAGTAAAAGCTATAACAAATTAGATGTAAATCCAAAAAACGTCACTTCAAACAAGTTGTTTAACGCGATTTTTAGTAAAAAGAAAAAGCGTTTTCGCTATAGACAAAGCTAAAGCTTCTTCAGAACAGAACAGAACATTTGAAAAATACCGCCAAATTCAATATATATATTACGTATTACGTACCAACGTAAACTCACTTATTGAAAATGCTTAAAGACACAGGTACAGTCATATATTGCTTATGCACAAATTCATTAACAAAACTACCAAATGGCACTAGAATGAATGTCAGAAAGTGAACTATTACAGATTGCAAAAAATTACAATTAATCTTCTAATGTCAACAATCCTAATTCATTAGTAGTTATTTCTTACCTGCTCTACAATCTAAATTACATTATTATTTTACCAACGTCTAAAATTTAACTACTCTGTAGTCAACATCGCATCCAGCTGTCTATACCGCACTAAACTATCTCATAATAAAATCAATAAAAGTGTATGTCAAATATAGAATAACTAATCATACACCAATTTTACACTTGATTTATAGTCTTCCTAACTTATGTGCACGGGTCCACGTATAACAATAAGGAAGGAAGGTTAGTGTTAAAAACCTAACTTGTAAAATCTACTACATTAGTAATGTCAAAATTAACTATATTCAAAACTATATGTATATATAAAAAATGTTAATAAAAATAAAAATAAAAATATATAACCTGTTGTTGACCTAAAACTAAATCAAACTAATGCCATCTCCTGTAATTCCTCATTTTTAATATACAGGAAATGTTACAATGCTCATTTAGTCCTGGAACGCTAAATGAATTTAATAACAATTGCCATTCTAATTCACAAATTTCAAGCAACAAACTAACTGGTCCTCCCCTTATAGAATGCGAGACTTCATCAATGGCCATAAAATGAAAACTATGCCCTTGGTATTTCATACAATGTTTAGCTAGGGCATTCTCTGTTTTTTTAGTTTTTATTGCATATACATGTTCATAGATCCTGTCTCGCAGTCTCCTATCCATTTTTCCAATGTAGAATGCTTCACAGCAATTACATTGAGCCAAATAGACTATGGATCTAGATTCACAGTTAAGCCTGTGGTGAATATAATATTTCCTACCTGCGATCTTAAAAAAATTACAGGCGTTGATGACTTTGCAATGCTTGCAAAACCCACATTGGAAACATCCCTTGGACCTTGTATTGTTGTTTGGTCTATTGTTCCTTTCAAGAATTGCTTTAAGATTACTACCTCATTTGTACACAAATCTTGGTCTATCACCTAATTTTTCAAAAAGCTCCTCATTATTCAAAATAAAGTACCAATTTTTAGTTAGGATGTGTTGTATATCCCGAGAGTTAGTACTAAAGGTAGAAATAAAGCTGGTATTAAAAGATTTTATGGTCGTATTATACATTATACCATTGCTATTCCTCACTTCCATATTACACACTCTTACATCAGAGTTGGGACTTACAATTTGAACTTCAACTGTTTTATTTTTAAGTAGTGGAGAAAAAAATTCTTCTTGAACGCTTAATATTAACCTCCTCCATTAGTTCAGAAAACATAACCATAGGATAATCTCTACTCATAAACATTTTCCTTAAATTACTGCATTCACAAACAAATGCAGTTTCTCTACTACACATCCTAGCAGCTCTTATCATTTGGCCCTTGATAATGGCTCTTTTTTGCTTTAATGGGTGTGAGCTTTTAAAATGTAAAAAGGAATTGCAATATGTTGGTTTTCTATAAATAGTAGAAAAATATTCTAAATTAATTGCGTCCTTACAAAGTTTCACATCCAAATAGTCAATTTCAGTAGTCGAGTAATTAAATGTGAACTTCAGAAAAGGTGTAGTCTCATTGAAAATATCGATCAATGTTGAAGCTTCTTCTTCATTCCCCTTAAACAAAATGAACACATCATCTAGGTACCTTGTATAAAATTTAATTTTACCCATTAAGGTGGCATCAGAAAATATATACATCTTCTCCCAATATGCCATAAACAGGTTAGCGACGCTTGCACCACATGGTGACCCCATCACTATACCTTGTTTCTGTAGATAAACATTACCATTAAAGGTAAAATAATTCAATGTTAAAATAATATCAAGAAGTTTTGTGACAATGTCAATCTCCTTTTTTGTAGCCTTTAGGTCAATAAGCATTAAGGAGATCCATTCTACTGCTTCTAAATGGGGTATGGATGTGTAGAGGTCAATTACATCAACAGTAAGGAAATTCAGTCAGTTATCAAATTTTATTTTACCCATGTTTTGGAGGAAAGACCATGAATCCTTGCATATACCTGGAATAAGTTTCAAATATTTCATCAAAATAAGTTCCACAAGTTGTGCACATGGGTATGTTATTGATAAGTGGCTATCAATTAAAGCACGCATTGGTGGGTTATACATATCCTTGTGGATCTTCGGAATACCGAAGATTACAGGATTTTTTGGCATACTAATATCAATATAGTTGTAAGTATCTAGATCTATTTTTCCACCTATAAACATGTCCTTAACATGTTCCCAAGCAGTACAGAATGCAAATGCAGTCATGCAGACACTGCCAGGTATGAACTTTCAAACACAGCAATTACATAACCTTAATGCTGGTAACATGTCTAGTTCTAGCAGTATTAATTGGAAACCTCCTATACTGAATGACTGGTTAGCAAATGGTAGCGTGGGACAAGAAGTAGCTACACAAGTGTAGCTGGAGGGAATAATGCAAAAAATAAATTGGAGGAATTGGATAGGAAACTGTATAAAATGAAAAACTTGTAATGTGAAAATGTTTATTTGAAGGACTGTATTACAAATGGGGTGGTTCCAAAAGGGCTTAGAGTATGGCATTATCCAGAAGGTCTAACTGAGAACTCAGCCCTGCACAATTATTTAATAGCCGTGTTTGATAGGCATGGCTTTGAATTATTAGAACTGCTCATTAAATATAGCACTAAAGACATTGATTTGTTGTTGGTTGAGTGTAATTCATTGCAAACACAATTGTTGTTGGAAGCTGACTATGATAAGTACAAGTACAAGCATCAGCTTATTTTCACTAGTATTGAGAACAATACTGGAAATTAAAAAGAAAGAAAAATAAGAAGTTGGCTAGAGACAAGCATCAATATGGTCAGAATTTTGTCTATCCAAAACCCACATGTGTTTATAACAACAGTAATAATGGTGAACATTTGCAGTTTAATAATAATAATGGGGCAGTGTCTGAAGAAAATGAGCAACAAAATGAAAGTGATTTGCGTAATGATGACGACTATGAACAACAATTTCCACCTTTAAGGTGGTCTGAAAGGATCAGGAATAGGAACTATAATTATGGTAGCAATCGTGGTAATGGTCCCAATCAGGATTTTATACCCCTTCCAGAAGGAATCAGAGGGGGGGGTAACGGGGATGCGGATGATACCCGAGGAATGATTATTAACTGAATGTACTGGTCAACTGAGTTCTATTGAAACTGATAGTACTAATGGTATCTCAGATGAAGTTGCACAACAAAAACCTATGATTATTTTTAATGAGGCACATGATTTTAACATTTATAATTTTTCTTGTACATTTTTTGATCAGGAGATGGCTGATTTCTTAAGCAAAGGTTTGACTTTTGTTCCTGCCTCTGAGGCATGTTTAGCTACGGCACTCATGGATTTTAAACCATTTCTTAGGAAACTGAATTTTAGAGTTATGTTTGGTGAAAATCACAACCATTCCGATAAGCAAATGCATACCACCAGTACTTTTAATCCACCATTACATCCGACTTTAATTCTGTATAAGACGGCTTATGAAATTGATATTAGACATCTGTTAAGCAATAAGCATGTCCCTTTGAAGGACAATTTGAGTTCTAATGAAAGGGAATTACTTGTATTTTTAATGTAACAGAATATTAGAATCATGAAGCCGGATAAAGGAGGGCAGACTGGTGTAAATGGATGTTTTTGATTATAATGATAAAATGACGCAGATACTTAACACAGCCACATAAGAAGACGTTAACAGAAATTCACTAAATGTAGCATATAAGAAGATTTAAGTATTTCTTAATGACTTCTTTCTTGAAAATAGAATCGGCATTGACACCTATAATTATTTTCACATTATTGCGCTTGCCATTCCTTGTATTTTTGGCTCACCTAAGATACACAAAGATATAAACAATTCACCACTAAGACCAATAGTGGACGGGCACAACTCCATATTTTATGCATGTGCTAAAGTTGTAGATTGTAAATTGAAAGGTTACTTGGATGGACAAAAGCAAATCTGTAGAGATTCTTGGCATTTTCTCAGCCTTATTAATTCAGTTGGATATGCAGAGGATGTTCTATTTTTAACGACAGATGTAAAAGATTTTTTCTCTGTGATTCCTCAGCAGGAAGGCATGAATAAGATAGAAGAGTTTCTGTTTGAACACGGAGTGCCACAAATTGACATTAACTTATATGTTGATTTATTTGAAGTGGTTTTGACCAACAATTATATTATGTTTAACAATCATTATTATTTACAAAAGGTAGGAGTTGCTATGATTTTGCCCTGTGGGACCATTTTGTCCAACTTGGTAATGGCCCAATGGGAACAGAAGCACATATTTAATAGTGCATATGAACAGTATATTGTCCTATATTTGTGATATTTGGATGATATTTTTATTTTATGGAGTGGTGAGCAGCAGCAGGTGGATGATTTTATGGAATATATCAATAATACAACTCAATTTTTGAGGTTTACGTACAATATTGATGGACAGGAGAGTAATTACTTGGATGTGAATCTGAGAAAGGACAAGGTCAACAAAAGGTTTGTAGCAAAAAGTCACAGAAAACCCACCTATTCGAATAGCTTTTTTCATTATACAAGCTCTCATCCTGTTATTAACAAAAGAGCTGTTATAAAAGGCCAATTGATGCATGCCGCAAGGATGGTTAGTTTACATAATGAATTTCTTGATGAGTGTAAGAATCTTATAAACATGTTTTTGAGTAGGGGTTACCCAGAGGACTTGCTGAATGAATTGTTTCTCGTAATAAAACAAAAAAGGGAAAATAGTTGTTTTGTACCTATTCTCAATAGAGATGGATTATTGGTGGAAATGCAGAGGGCTAATCAAAACATGAGAACTGATTATAGTAATGCCTTTATAACTACATTTAATGTGCATTTTTAAATTAAATCAATAATTTTTAAAAATTGGAGACTTTTGGATGAGGAATTAATTATTACCAATAAATTTCAGAATGGTATGAAAATGATTGCAAAGAAGGGTAGGAATATCCAAAATCTCTTTTAATGATGTTACTGGAAAGAAAAAAAAGTGGGGATATATAAAAATGTGGCATGTGCATTTTTTGTAAGTATATGTATCAAAGTGAACAGGTTGAAATTAATGGCAAAAAGTATTATATTCATCAGAATTTGAATTGCAAATAAAAAGGGGTGGTATACATAGCTAACAGTAAAAAATGTTCTGCGTATTATATAGGAAAAACCACAAGAACGCTAAAAGAAAGGGGTTATGAACATTTGTATGCCATAATGAGTGTGAATTTATCTAATGCTTTAGCAAAACATACACAGGCATGTGTTGATCATATTTTCAAATTTTGTGCCATTCAACAGATTTATGAGCAACCAAGGGGTGGACCCTGAAGTTTAATTTTAGAAAAAGCTGAATTAAGATGGCAATTATTATTACAATCACACTATAAACCAGGTCTTAATGAACAATGTGCCATTAACAGTCTTTTAAAGTTAAAAGCTTTGAGTAGATGAACTAATAATTAATAATTAACTTCACTTTTTAATAAGCATAGGTTTTATATTCATTCATTTTATATGTATATGTCAAAAATTATAAATTTTTAGCATAATGTATGTTTAACAATTTTTTTGTACTAGCAGTATGCTTACATCATTTCCTTTTGAAGTTGTGATTGGGGGCGGTAACTGTTGGTGTACACTAGTATTTAAAGGATTTTCTGTATTAAATGGTGGTCTGATGAAGTCTGCTATTGAGTAGATGAAAAGCGCTTTACCATTTTTAATGTTCAATAAATTTCTGTTTTAGGAAACATCTGCCTATGTGGTAGCCTGCCGGACATCTGGCTCTGCCTGCTGTGACTAGACACAGTAGGCATGGTTACGACACTTTCATGTGCTATGCCACTGAATGCCAGCTGTCCCTTTGCTATGGTCACTGGTGCTGTGTGTATAGGCACTGTAACTGTGTGTGGGGGTGGGGTGGCTAAAAGGGGGATGTCAAATATATGAGCAGTGTCGGCCCCTGACAACCCCACCTGTGCCTCACCGTTATCCTCCTCCTCCTCATCATCATCATCATCGGTGTCTGTATGGACACCTACTTCAGATTGGATGTAGGAGAGACGCTGATGCAACTCACCACCTGTGGAGAAAAACAATAATCGGAGTTTAAAACCTGTATAGCATTGCTTAGCAGCACACACACACACACACACACACACACACACACACACACACACACACACACACACACACACACACACCTCCATGCTACCTACCTGTACATGCCTTTAAAGACAGCCCCACGTATATGTCCATGTGTTACCTCATCCTGCATCACACTTGTTAACATACACACATTGCTACCACTCATTAACATCACAGTCCTCTAAATGCCCACACAAGCAGCCATGACACAAGGCCTGTTTCTACATTACCTGCCTGACCTGTGTGTAGTGAAGTAACATGGCCCCGATGCTGTCATTTGGTATGCAACCTCTGTACAGCCGGAATGATGTGCATGGCCCCTATATGTGTGGGCTACTATGTTGTAGCCATAATACCTCCCACTGGTGTGACGTGTATGTAATGCTCAGTACATGCAGGATATGCTGTTCCATTGGCCCATCAAGTGTCAGCTGTAATATGTGGATACACTTCCTGGTGTTGAATATTGCTTCCCCAATGCATCTGTAGTGCTGTATACATGGGCTGTAGGTGACCGCTCTGCTGACAGCAATATTAAGTGTGTACCTGGGATCTACCTTCCCTCTGGATGCCTGATCCAAGTTACAAGCCATATTATACTATTTGCTGTCCTGTGAGTACATGATAGGTATTCCTGGTGTGCAATGTGGCACTCCATGTCCATGTACTGCATGGTCCCAAAGGGGGGGGTACAGCCATATGAACACCCCATAATAACATATGTGCATACATGGCTACACCCGCAAACACACACATGCATAAACGCATCATACATGCATCTACTTCCCACCACTTCGTCAGAGTGACCATGCAGGCAAACTAACTAACCACGAGGATACACACACACACACACACACACACACACACACACACACACACACACACACACACACACACACACGCACACACACACACACACACACACACACACACACACACACACACACACACACACACACACACACACACACACACATATGCATGTGAGGATGCACAATGATCATACACACAGTCCTCCAATTACCCATCTCCCAACATGCAGAACATATGGTACAGAACAGCATGCAGTTCAGCTATACTCACACCATGCTAGCAGCGGCATACATGTGTATGATGCATGTGCTGTGAATAGGTGATGCCCCTTCCCCTGGATACCTCTGCACCCATGTACACATTATTGCTGTGCACCTGTTCTGCACCCTGCCATGTATTGTGCCCCACAACTCACAGGTGACCTTCCCATTGCCGAATGTGTAGTACCATGTCAGTTATGCCAGCTGTACCTCTCACAGCTCCTATGTATTTCAGCAACACATACCTGGGATGATATGTGGACTGTTGTCATTGGTGAATCCCAGATGCCTGATTTACAGCTGTCAACATCAACAGACCATGTATGGCCACTGTAGAAATGCTTACACTGACAATGATCACAGCATACCATGGCTACGGTGGGGGTGTACACACCATTATCACTTTTACACACACATCCGTGATCTGGCATGGGACCACAACACTGCAGATCTTAGCAGTACACACACCCAGTATGTAACATATGTTCTGTACATTCACATGCAGTATCTACAGATTTTGGTAGGTGTGTGGCTGCTGACCACAATGCATACACACCATGTGGGGATGTGTGTGTACACCCTTATCGTGATGGTTTATCACACTTTTTGTTGTGTGTACTACAGCAGTCACTGCTCATGGCAGGGGTATACCAGCGTGGGCCTTCCGTAATTGCCAGTGTATGTTCAGCCTACCCTACACATGTCCCCCTATTCCGCATGTTTGCAAGGTCCACTCATGTGCACATCCCATAGTGTTCACACAATGTCATCACTATTGCAGTGTGGGTAGGGTTATAGCTGCCACAGGTTCTGGACCTGACTATATGCAGATAGAGTCATTTCTACCATCCTTAGGATCCCTGCTGCAGTGCACAGGTGTTTCATGCTGAGACAACTCTCAGCATTTATGCCAATGCATGAAAGATAAGCCCTACACATATGTGTCAGCTTGCAGTGTCCCATACACTGGACACCACATGTTGCAGGTTAGACCCAGCTGGTAATGTGAACTAGTGTAATGCTTTATGCCATAGTGTATCTCAGCAGCAGTTGGCATTGCCCTACACGTATGTACACTGGTGTTGCACTGTATATAGGTGTTGTCCAGAACATGTCACTGCTGTAGGCCATATCTACCAACAGTATGTTACCCCCTGTGGACACATTCTGCATGACAGGATGTTAGTTATCATGCAGGTGTGTGACATACCCTTTCAATACCCCATCATGTCCACTCCTGTGAGACCATGCATTTCACAGCAACAATACATGCACATGTACAGCATGCATTCAGGGTAGGTGTGTTAGATGTGTGCATGGAATATTACAGCACCATTACAAGTCTGGTGTGTTGGCATGCATCTACATGAGACATACTCACTAGCTTCAGGCTGCTGCCTTGCTGTTACCCCGGAGGGGCCTACATAAGTGGGTTTGAGATGCAATGTCAGTGCCTACACCTGTGGCACTGCTACAGGCTGGGTGCAGTACTACCATACATCTACTTTAAATACACACGATGCTACTACATCTGGACATCTGGTTATCACTACAATTTAGCAACACATTATTTGTATAACATATCAGATATGCATGATCTACATGTACCACTGCAGATATTTACACAACATTGGTCTACTGATGTGCCCTATGTCCTTATCTGCACGCTCCTCGGCTGTTGTGTGGGTGACATTCACCTCAACAAAGGGGTCCAGTGGTTGATGTTGTTTAGGACAGGCAGGTGCCATGTGGCTGGCCAGGAGCTCCTCCACACATGTCGGGAGGGAATGGATGGCATGACCCCCCCCCATGGCAAGGTGATCCCCCAGACTGAGGCACCACACTGACGGGCATTGCAAAGCAGGTCGCTGCAATGATGCCAGACCTGCTCATAATGGTGGTTATGCAGGTGGATATCATTGACCCTGTGAACGCGATCATTCCACATGGTGGTCCGCTCCTGCTGTTCCAAAAGTGTCCTGCCAAACAGGACCTGGTAGTGCAGTACCAGGTGATTTATTATCACTTCATTCTCCTCTGCGGAATATCTTGGGAGGCGGCTGTGTGCCATAGTGCCTGAAAAACATGAGGATGGGAACAGGCCTGAGTGACTCATATGACAAGGTTACCACAGCTCATAATACACATCTCTGTCACCCCCCATATCAGCTTCAACAGACTATACACACAACTCATTAAGTATGGCTACAGCTTAACTACCGTCTGGACAGATTGTGTAGTGTACCACACCTTCTGCTATGTAATTGTAGCCATTATCCCTGTGTGGACACTTACATTGCTGCTTGTTACAGACTATTCACTTGCATGCCACTGTCAGGGCCACTTTGGTTACATATATGCCAGTGGTATGGCTGCTCTGAGATTGCTGCACATCTGACAGTCTGTTTTATAAGGGGGCTCTATGCATGCTGTTGGACATGTACTGGGATTGTGTCGACTATTGCTACCTACATATGTACTATGACAGTGAGACATTAACATGTATATGTTCCATTGGCCAGCTGATCCACCTCTCCACACCCATCTGACCAGGATACCTGGCCACATCACATGTGTGTGCAAACCTAGGGCCTCCACATGTACTGCTACAGCCAGGTTGGCCCACCCCCCTTGGCCACACACCAACATGTCCCTGTCCCATGAGCTCAGATCTGGGTCTGTTCCATACCAGGCTTCACAGACACATGAGGGATGTGCTACATCCATCTGAGGCACCCAGTACACATTTACACAGCCAGCATGCTCCTCCTGCTCAGCCACCAATTTTGGCACCTTCAGAACATGGACTGCTGTTGTGAGTGGGAGTTGGTGGGAGCCTTGTTCGCATTGCGGCCATACTGGGGACCATGAGGCATCCACATCACAGACCACATGTGCCATCCAAGGTGTTTACCCACCACGTGTGTCACAAACCACCCCTGTAGACTGTCCTCTATATCTACCAATCCTGACCACTTCCACGTGTGTATCTGCTATACTTCCCCATATTCCCATTGCATACTTCACAGGTGGAGGCGTTGTGGTGCTAGGACGGGACTAACATGTGATATACCTATCCATGGTGCACATACTGCCAGCTGTAGATATCTGTCTGTATTGCTATGTGTGCTGCTGCCTCACACTTATACATCACTGTGGTAGTGATACAGGGGACATGTCTTACTATACATATCTGTTTGTGTGTATTTGTACAGATGTTGATATTTGCATATCGGTATTTATCTATATGTGTGTAGATATATGCGATTGCATATATATGTGCACATATATATGTCGACACATGGGTATATGTATATTTCTCGACATACATGTTGATATATATATATATATATATATATATATAGATAGATAGATATACATATATATATATAGATATATATATATATATATATATATATATATATATATATATATATATGTGTCTTTAAATATTATATATGTGACATATGTACACATATGCATGCCTATATGTGGGTTACATTCAGACGTCAGCTCCACAATCTCACAACACCTTCCTGCACAGCTGCACTGTTCTGCATTGCTACAACACAGACAGGTGCCACATATAGACATGGACTGACATTAGGAGGGTATATGTAGGGGCCAATCGCAGGTGACCCCATTACACACCTATGGCATTCAGGCATGCTACACTACAGATTCTCCTGAGTATCCTGCCAGTGTTGGGTCGTGGTTCCCACATGTCCATCATAACGCCATTACTTCCACCACCAGATATTGGCCATGTATTATACATACTTCCCTTTACACAACATGCACTATGATGGCTTACATCTTGTCTGTCAGTCCTGGCATGCACAGTTAATGGCTATGGCCCACTACACATAGGGAGAGACACTATTGTCCAAAGCAGTTATTCAGTTGAACATCATCACAGCAACACCTGATGGCACATATAAATCATTCCACATCATCTATCCCATTATGATGGAACAGGTGCTACATTCTATTACATGTGTATATATATCTCACATACCTGTTGTGGGAATGATGTCTTATTGAATGACAAATGGCTAAACGCCTGTGACATCAGCTTAAGAGCTGTGTCATTTTTTTCCTCTTCCTTTCTCTCTCTATCTCTCTCTCTCTCTCTCTCTTTCTCTCTCTCTCTCCAGTAGATGGATTGAGCTGCTTTGAATAGATTTCAGCCTGGCTTTAGTAGGTGATGCGCATGATCAGGTGATGGCCACTGCAACAATCGGTGACTGCATATTTAACCAGAATATGTTGCTGCCACTGTATTCACTGCTACCCATGTTAGCTCTTCAAAGGCCTGTAGGTAGGGACACACTGCACAAATATGTATAGGCATCCTAAATGTTACCTACCACTCTCTGAATGGCACCGTTACATAACATAAGTACTTGAAACACATGCCTCACCAAGACAGTTATGGTTACCCTCACCCTGGCTATGCTGTAACAACAGAGCTGACACTGGTCCCTCACATACAGCTTGCTGTCCTCCAATTTGTTCACACTCCCTAGTATGACTCCTGGGCAAAACGCAGCAGCTGCAGCCTACAATATATGTGACAGTTTGTTTAGCTACCTGCTACAGACCTACCACACCTCACAACCACCTAGAACAAGGGATCAACATAAAGGGGTGGGGGGAGGCGCAAATGTCAAGTGACAGGGTCATGTGTGACAGTCTTCCCCTACAAATATACACAGCTGATAGACCAGCAGCTAATGCAGCATCATGCATATTCTGATACATATGACGTGTGACACTCAAATCTGGCTTCCCCTTTACTGACCTCAGCCTACATTTTTTAATACTACACCTGCCACATAATCAGAAAGTGTTTTTACACTAGACAAACACAGCATGCATAACTGTGGACATTCCACATAATTCCCAACAGTGAACAGCATTTTTACCTATTGTCTGTGATGCTGTAGTCTCCACACCTCGAGAATATCCATCTCACAGACTAGGAAAGGGGCCAAGGCCTACATGAAGGCCTTAAATACAGCATGCCATGCCATTGGCTAATGAAAGTGCAACCCGGCTGTTCTGGATGCAATTATCAAGTTTGAGCCACAGGTTGGTGCACAGGCACTCACCTATTCATGAGCATTACTTACAAAAGGCAAACCACTGCCTATGGTAAACAGGTCTGTGACTTGCTTTACAAAGACAGTCTGTAATTTCAGAAGAATTATTCATCAGGATTTCTGCACAAAAATGAGTACACCACTCTACCAGGTATGTAATAGAAGTCCCCATGTAATGGGATGCAGATGGGAGGATGCAGTTATGGGGGTTAGAGATTGCAACAGTAGGACTGTAGTACATATCTTGGAATGACATGTTGCTGATAGTCAACTGTCCAGCACCTACAGGCTTCCCTGTCAGCTTTGCCTGCTGTGATGTAGATCACAGCTCTGGCCCTCTGAGCCCCTCCTACAATGGTCAGCTCCTTTATGAATGCTACTGGATTGTGTGTTAGACAATAGTGACTGTATGTAATGGTGGACACAGCTGGCATATCACATGATGTGCTGTCATTCAGCTCCTCTCAGTCTGTGAATGTCATAAAGAAATACTTCTAACATTGTAGAGGTGTGCCTGACTATCCCTGATGTACTCCGGCTAGGTCCCTGTGTAGTCAACATCCGTATCTCATCACTTGAGAGCTATGGCTAGCATACCTGGTGACTCCCTACAGCAGGACTTTAGGTCATAGCCAGTAGTAGTGAAGGGGCACAGGCCCGACTTCAGTGACACAGTGCACATATTGATCATACAAAGTAAGGGAATTACTACAGTACCAGATATTAATGTATCATAACTGTTTTCTGAGGGTTCTGGCATGTGACAGCCAGATTCCCCACAGTCTGAGAACAGCCATTATGTATTGTCCAACTGTTTGTTAGACTTCCACATTTTTCTGGCAGAGGGTCCACATATATCAGGCACATGTACACATTCTGCAAACATCTGTGTACTGCGGATGTCAGGCACCTACAAGGAGGATGACATTGTACTGTGATGTTGCGTGTAGAGGACTCAACACAGCAGATGGCATTGATGGAAATGGAGACATACAGTACACTCAGTTACAGCACACAGAGACATAAGTGGTATTCAAAGGATCATAGGATCAGAGGAGATTACTAGACTATTGGCCCTGAGGCCCTTATAAGCCTTGCAAAGAGTTTAGCTGATGTTTATACAAGTCAGCACCCAATGCCCCAGTCCAACAGAGACACAGATGGAATCCCAGGGGTTGAATTTTCTGTTCCCCATCCAGTTATCCAGGTTGCGCTTAAAAAGGGGTAAAGAGGTACTCTTCTTGACATTGACAGGGAATCTATTCCACAGATGGAGAAATCTCTGGGAAACAAATATGCCCCACCAACAAGTCCTGTTTATGTGACAGACCAGGTTGAGGCTGAGCGTGTGGGTTACTTGAGTGGAGCTTGACTTGTGGCTATGCAGCAGTCCCATCAAGAGGGGTCCATGATTGCCTTGTATGCCAAACACAGGTCACCTCTGAGGAGTCTGTCTGAAACTGAGCAGAGGGTTAGGTCTTTTAGCATATCTGTGTGTGGTAGATGTTTGAGGCCCTGGATTCTCCTGGTGAGGAACCTTTGTGGTCTCTCCAGCTGCTACATGTGCTTTGCAAGGTACATGCTGAATGGGGCATTGTATTCAATAAGGGGCTTATAAGGGAAGAATATAGGGATGTTATGACCTCCTTGTCCCTGGATGAGATAACTGTAATTATGAGGTGGGCCATGTAGATGGCTTTCCATACAACAGAAGCAACATGGTGGTCAAAAATAAGGATTCTATCAACCTGGGTGCCCAAATCCCTCACAACTGATTGCATGCTTAGGACATTTTATTAATGTGATAATTTGTGGTGACGTCATTCTCCACAAAGGGGATGATGATGCATGGTTTGGTTTTCAGCTTGAGACCATGTTTCTGGCACCAGACCTTTGTCTGAGTGAGACCCTCTTGGAGGATGTCCACATCATTAGGGGAATTGATGACAGCACCCAGCATGCAGTCATCTGCAAACCTGGTCAGCCATAGCCAACTGGTTTTGGCCTGCACGTCAGAAGAGTATATCCAAAATAACAAAGGCCCCAAGACCAAGCCCTGGGGTACGGCACTTGTTACAGGTCTACTGCTTGAGGTAGCTTCCTCTATTTTGACTAGGTGGGTTCTGTCAGTGTGCCAGTTTGCTACCCATCTGGTAACATACGGATTGATGCCTAGTTGAGAGAGTTTATCTATTATGCCAGTGTGGGGAACAGTGTTGAAGGCTTTGGCCAGGTCAAGGTAGGTGATGTGCACTGTCTTCCTCTCATCCATGGCTTTGTTGACTGTCTCAAAGAATTCAACCAAATTTAACAGACATGATCTCCCCTTGACAAAGCCAAATTGTGTGGGTCCAGTGTTTATAGGTTGCCAATGTCCTTGTTAATGAGATCCATGATAATTTGTTCCATGGCCTTGTGGATCAGGCTACTTAGGATGTTGGGTCTATAATTTTCAAGATTGGTGGACACTCCACCTTTGTGGAAAGGGATGACAGTGGCTGTCCTCCACTCAGCTGGGACAAAGCTAGTACTCAGGGTTTGGTTGAATAGGGTGCCTAATGGTGCTCCAAGTTCCTGCCTGAGTTCATGTAGGATGCAGCCTGGGATGTTATCAGGTCCCATGGAGGCTGTATTTTTTGCGTTTGAGAGAGCACCTGTTCCCTAGATACAGTGGATATAAAAACTGTACACACTCCTATTAAAATGCCAGGTTTTTGTGATATAAAAAAATGAGACCACAATAAATCATTTCAAAACGTTTCCCACCTTTAATGTGACCTATAATCTGTACAATTCCATTGAAAAACAAACAAATCTATTAGGGAAAAAATATATAAAAAATGTGCAATAAGCTGGTTGGATAAGTGTGCACACCCTTAAACTAATACTTTGTTGAAGCACCTTTTGATTTAATTACAACATTAAGTATTCTTGGGTAGGAGTCTATCAGCATGGCACACCTTGACTTGGCAATATTTGCCCACACTTCTTTGCAAAAGTGTTCCAAATCTGTCAGATTGCAAGGGCATCTCTTATCCACAGCTCTCTTCGGGTCTATATTAGATCATCGAAATGGCAACATTTCGAATGATCTAATATCGAACCCAATATCGCGAATGCTGAAAACAGTGACGCTGCAAAAAAACAAATTCTTTCCTAGGGAAATATATATATATATATATATATATATATATATATATATATATATATATATATATATATATATATATATATATATATATGGGATCTGTACAGATCCCTGAATACACTTTCCATGGTAGCATGAAATCACCAAGCATACTTCACCGAAAATGCTGTTCACTGAAGCAGCACTTTTGGAGAAGTATGCTCATTGTGCCGGTCCCTTTTCCCCACTGTAGTGCGACTTCGGAGTGAGAATATTAAAGTAAGGGGTGTGTGGGGAGCACAGCCCCCCACATGGAGGGTGCAGGGGGGCTTTCCCCCCTGCATAGAAGTAGGTTTAATGTATTTTTTTTAAACATACTTTACCGTAAGCGCTTTTTTGGTGAATAGCGCTTTCGGTAAAGTATTTTTCGGTGATAATGGATTCGGACTTTTGATCTTTCAATCAAAAGTCCTAGATCCATATATATATATATATATATATATATATATATATATATATATATAGATACACACACACACACACACACACACACACACACACACACACATATATATATATATATATATATATATATATATATATATATATATATATATATATATATTTACTGTATATATAATCTGTTACCTGTATATATCTGTCTATATATATATAGATATATAGATACATATTTAAATATATGTCTATGTGGCACATCCTGATAGATAAGGGTAATCATTTCTGAGGGGGGTATAGACAGATACGTATGCATAGCTATCCATATGCACAGTGGTATATTCACATCTCAGTTCTTTACACAGGTGAGGCATCCAACAGTCTGTCAGCACTTCCGAGGTGACTCCAGGCCAGACCTACCAGTACTCCAGGCCAGAATTTTGTGGCTGCAGCCAATTGGCTGCTGCACCTGATTTAGTAGACCAGCACCTCTCGGATATTATGAGCAAGGGATTCCCATAATGTGAGCTGCACATAATATCTGAGTCATACCCAGGGTGTGTACAGATTGTAATGACTGTACAGGGATCATATGGAAGGTTTTCAGCTTCCATGGGACCCGATAATATCCCTGGCTGTGTTCTACATAAACTACAAAGCAAAATGGCACCACATCTGTGTGCCCTGTTCAGTAACAGCCTCACCTCAGATGTTGTCCCTACCAAATGGCAGACTGCTACAGTCATCCTCTCCATAAAGGGGGAGTGACTACAGTCCCTGAGAATTATTGCCCCATTATCCTGACGAGTCTGATATGTAAAGCTATGGAGAGTATCATCATGGACCTGATTAACAAAGATATAGGAAATCTCTAAACTCTGGATCCCACGCAGTTTGGCTTTATGAAAGGGAGATCATGCTTGCTCAACCTGGTTGACTTCTTTGAGTCAGTCATCAGGGTTGTGGATGAAGGTAAGGCAGTGCATACAGCCTACCTCGATCTGGCCAAGGCCTTTGATACCATTCCTCTCTCAGGAATTATTGATAAACTCACCAAACTAGGCATCAACCCCTACATCACTAGGTGGGTTGCAAATTGGCTCACAGATAGAACACACAGTGTGAAAGTAGCGAACTCCAAGTCAGACTGCCGACCAGTCATGAGTGGAGTCCCACAGGGATCGGTCCTGGGTCCTCTCCTGTTCGGCATCTACTTCTCAGAAGTCCAGGCCAACATAAAAGGACTCTGGCTGACCATGTTCACAGATGACTGCAAGCTTAGAGCCATTATTAACTTCCCAAGTGATGCAGACATCCTACAGAAAGGCCTCACTGAGATCATTGACTGGTGTTGCAACCATGGCCATAAGCTTAACGCAAAAAAAAGTGTTGTCATCCCCTTTGGTAAAAACTCAGTTCCCACTAACTACCACATTGATGGGAGCCCAATTAACACTGAAAGCATTATAAGAGATCTGGGTAGGCAGGTTGACAGGAACCTCTCCTTCGACCACCACATTGTGACTGTGGTCAGAAAGTCCTTCTATGTGGCATGTCTCATTACCAAGGGTTTTGCATCCAGGAAGAAAGAGGTCATCATCTCTCTCTACTCTTCCCTCATTTACCAAACATCGAGTATAATGCCCCATTTGGCATGTAACTCACTAGACACTTGCAACAGCTGGAGAAACCACAGAAGTACTTTACAAAGTGGATCCTAGGCATTAAGTTCATGTCCTACATGGACAGACTCAACAGACTCCAGCTATTCTCCATCTCATATTGCCTACTTACAGGTGATCTCTGCTTGACCTACAAAGCCATGTCTGACCCAGCTCTGTTAGAAATGCTACAGCTAAATAAATCCCAGTCCCTCCACACCACACACTCCAGAGACCTCAACCTTATTACCACAATCAGCAGAACATGCTAGAGGGACAGGTGCCTCACCCAGAAACTGCCCATATTCTGGAATAGACTTCTCATACATGTCAACCTGAGCACTTTGCTGTCCTTCTTCAAGAGAAATCTTGATGAGTGGATGGGTAATAGAAAGTTCACCTCGGGGATTACCCCAGTGGCTCTGCTTGATAGAGGCACTGTGAACTAATACCAGGTTGCACGATGCCAGGATACTTCTATGGGCTGGGCTTACAAAGGCTCCAGGACCATTAGTCTAGTACACATCTATGAACCTATGAACCTATATATCTGGTATGTATTACATAGCATTGTGATTTTCAGGTACATCAGTGGCAAATTATTACTGATTGACATTAGGAACTGCTGAGACATTTGAGTTACTGACTGCATACACAGCAATTAACCCATTGTACTGCACAACCTGTTATTCTCTGCACTTTCTACATGTGTCTGGCCACTAGTTAATCCTTCTCCTTATATGTGGCCTTTTGTCCCACTCCTGTTCATGGCTGTGTCCATATTTCCTGCTCTAAGTACTTGTAGGCATGCAGTAACTGAGGTATATGATGTAACAGCACACACAGGGTTACAGACTTCACATCTTTGACTGCACATGATTAACAGGATGTCCAGTATTCTGCCCCATATGTCTGCTGTGCTCCTCAGATAGTTGTGCTTTTTGGTAATATACTACTACATGGTGCCCACTAAAGTGTTGTAAGTACTGACACATTTACATGAAGGCTTTTACATCCTGCTGCTACTCTGGCTTGTTCTAACCTGCTGTTATACTAGCTTTGTCCAGCTTTCTTGCAGTAACAAATAGTGAGATATTGCTAGTCTGTGGGACTCCTGCCAAAGGAGTACCTCACATGCGAAATTGTAGATGTAACCTGCTTCAAACCATGAACACCATCAATCATGCTAAAATACTTAGCCCACTAAGCCACAGCAGCCACTAGTAAGTACAGTTTAATTCCTGACATTATCAATATCAGACAGATGTACACTGTGACCCCTGCATACTGAGGAAATAGAATGTGTCATCAGGTTGTTTGTGAGTGTCCTGGGATTGTGTGGTTTTCTGCTATAATCTTTCAAACATACTATTACTGCAGTTGTATGGAAACATGGCTGTTTTGGGTATAGGGTATTCTAGCATTGACAGTCATGCAATTGCCCTATGACTCCATTGTTTGGCAATTCCGTCACATAGTGCAGTTGTCTTTGCTGCCTTGTGGCCTACTGCATTTTATGGGGCAACCAGTATTGGACAAAGAGTCCCTGTTGCCCCACGTAGCTGTTATTTCTCTGCAGGTAGCCCAGTAGACCACTCTCTTCCCTTCCATACATGCAGCAGGTCCATACATATGCTACCATAGTTTAGTACCCCATACATTTGTTGGTAAGAAGAGAGACATACCTTGCAACTGCCACATTTGAGATAACAGTGCTACAGGGCTGATTCTGTCTGATGCATGCACTACACAGCCAATACATGGTAAGGTACAGGTTGTGTGGTGTGGCTGGCATCCTTTTACTATGTATATGAGTTGGAGTGAGGTGTCAGTCCATAGGACCCTAGGTTGTCAGTGCATGTGCTATGTGTTGCCTCTTTGCCAAGGCCAGGGCATACTAGGTATGTCTACCATCTGCCTACAGGGACAAGCTCAGGGGGTTCCTCCTCCAAGTCCCCCTGTGACTGTGGCTGTGGGAACCTTGGCACTGGTGGAGGCTGTGTGTCTCTTCTCTGTGTTAATACTTCTGCAGCTGTCTCCACAGGAACATATTGTGTAGCATGACACATACTGTAAACATCTGTGCACATGTGACTGGAGAGTACTGCGGGGCTTCATCAGATATATCGAAGCAGCGGAACCTTGACTTGAGCAGCCCAAACACATGGCCTATGATGTTGCTAGTTTGTGCATGTGCCTCATTATGGTGTTCTTCTATAGGTATATTTGCATTTCTGATGGGTGTCATCATCAACAGTTCCAGTGTGTAGCTGGAATCCCCCAGTAGATGGCCATTCATCTGGGTAAATAAATGTGCTCACTGGCATGGGTTTGCATGGCAGCCAGGAACTGGTGGAGTACCCTGGATGCAGATGCCTGTGAGATCCCCATCATGTCCTCAGTTGGTCTTTGAGTACCTGTAGCTAGTATTCTAAGGGCTACACATACCTTTATTTTCACTGGGATGGATTCCGCTCTGTTGGCTCTGTGTTTGAGTTGAGGGTGGCAGAGCTTGATGAGTTCTTGTAATACGTCCCTGTCCACCCTGTACTGTCTATAATCTCCAGCTAATGTAGCTTTGGGAAGGTTACCCTGGGCCTGAACACTCTTCTTCTCAGTCTAGGTCTATGGTCAGCATCAGCACTGATCTCAATCTCTAGCACATACAGATGTATCAGAGCAGCAGCAGCCTATAGCATTCTGTCAGTTAAAATTCCCAAGTGTGTACTTCAATGGTGCAGAGTATGTGGGGAAAAAAAAACAGAATACAATGAAAAAAAACACTATGCCACTGAAAATAAGAAAAAAATACTTTTAAAGACTTAGTGACTCAGCTCACTGCCTTCCAAAAGTAAAAAACACATAGAAAACTTTTCAATAAACACATACTCCAACAATTAAAATAAGGTGCTAATCACCAATTATAATTAATAACATACTTCCAATTACATTCCTTATTTAGACCAAATCAGTGGCATAGTGTATTTTTTTAGTTGTGTTGATGTGTGAGAAATAAAAACAGTTTGAAGGGTGTATGCATACTTTATAGTGGTAGCAGGTGCATCCTATGTGATTGGCTGATTATGATGCATTCCACCTGCCAGGTATATCACTGAGTGGTTTGAATGGCCCAGTGTCAGTGGAACAGCTCTTATCAGTCATTTATATATGATTGGCTTTCCCAGGCTATTTCCTTTTTTTTTAAATGCTTCCTCTGCTAAACACTGTGTTGCACCTCGCAAACTCATGGCACTGTTTTAAACATTGCTTATCAGTTTAGACACACCCCATGCATGGGCATGCTCAGCATAGCTTAAACTGGCTAAAACATGCACCTGGCAGCTAAACAAAGCTTAGCAGCACTAGACACACAACCCTGCTTAGCCGAGCTGAGCGGCATTCAAACAGGTGCTGCTGAACTCCAATCTGCTTAAACTTAGAGTGACATACCCCCTTTTTATGTCAGCTACCTGTTCTACTAACACCAACATGGTTCTGGGGCTACACGGGTTTTATTTGCGGAAACAGTGGCCCATATTTTGCTATTCGGTAAATCCAGCTCATTTGCATACAGATCTGTGCACATGACCTGGATGCTTCACTATTCCCAGTCCTGCCTCCTTAGCAACCACTGAAACCTGCCATTGTACATACTGCATGCAGGGCACTATAATGCATTATTCTCACATATATGTTATTTTTAGTTTTTCAACATTTTAATATATTTTTTTTTTGCATAACTGCATCCATGCAAATCTAATATGGGTATTAAAAAAATACATCATTCTATATTATTTTGCATTAGTTTTTGGAATCACATGGCATTTGTTCCTCTTATTTGTATCTATCATGACATTTCTGGCCATGTAATTGGGCTTTTATAGTTCCTGTTCAATTTTTACATTTTTGTACATGGATATTTTCTGTGTACACTTCTGACACCAGCCCCGCTTCTGCATGGATACCTATCTACTTACTGGATTTCAAAACACTCTCATTTGTATGCATTTCACCTGCATATGAGGTGATTTGCATGCCATGGACACTTCCATGTCGGCACGCTCATGCATGCCCCTCTGCTCTATTTACTGGATCGCATAGCTGCCAGTTTGCATGTTGGATCCATGCCATTCTGCCTACATGGAAAATCACTCCATGTAGGCTTTAATGAATTCCCCCTACTGACTACTTTAGCCGTATAGGACACTAAAATGTGGGAGCCATATAATTTCGTTAAAGAAGAAATCAGATTTTGTTTGTGAATTCCATTGGGAAGAAAGTGAGCAATCATGGTTAGGTGGCTGTTTCAGTTTTTACACAAAACTATGACAACTGGTAATGCAAATGCAAATGCAGATAATTTGATAAAAATTGTAGGAGAAAATCATATTCCAAAGGAAATGATATGGGAAGACTGACAAAACAAGATGTACATTATTGCATGAAAGTTGAGTGTATTAACTCACAGTTATTATAATTTACAGTGAACATTCCTGCAAATGATAATTTGTATCAGAGTGCTGCCTGGCCATAGTCAGAGACATGGAACTATGATACATAAAGATGTATGGCAATGATGTTTATCTACAGCGGGTTACCTGTCTGCAGGATAGGTGAGGACACTCTATCTGTAGAACTGGCAAGTCTCTGCATATGAGAATGAAACACATATCCAAAGGCATTAGATTAACAAAAAACATCTGCATCATTTTGGGGTCATCTAGAAGGCAGGAAATCTTAGGTATTAGAGTAATCATCAGAAGTTCAATGCTAGTAAGTTTGCAACTATTACACATTGCCATTTCCCCCACTAGACCATACCTCCCCTCCCCCTGTCAAGGAAGGTCAGGCCAGTCAATCCAGGGGTGAAATTATGAAAACCCATCCAGTAATCCAGGTCCCATGTGAAGGAAGACAGTGCATCATACTGCTTATTTCTGCAGCAAAAGCCTATTTCACAGATGATGGAGATAAAGGTGGAAAGTTTAAGAAGCTGTAGAATGGAAGATTTTATCTGAAGATTGACATAGGTTTTAATTTTGTTGAATTTAAAGAGTATAAAATTATGGGTTGCTATGCACATTAGCAGAACAACTTAAAATCATGTGAAAAATCTTTTAAGCAAGGTTGAAAAAACCTTATCATAGGTTCATAGGTAGCTACAAGGTATGTGGTAAAGGAGACCATTGAGAAACTTAATCCCAGTTTTCAACTGCCGTAGAGCACAGTTGGTTTACGTAACTTGCTCAGTGACACATATTATGAAAGCTGAAGGAACCCTGGACTGTAGTTAGTAGCTTGTTAACAGTTCATAGCCTTAATCTTATATGCTAACTACCAGACAATGAATTACTAAAAAAATGCTTTTAATTGTCGAAAGGTGTAGATTTCTTAAAGAAAACCAAAGAAGGCTAACATAATTTGAGGCACATTACTTGAATAAAGAATATGTGTGCTATACTTATAAAAGAGCTACTATTCAAACAAGTTGTGAGTATACCCATGACACTGTTGCATCATTACCTCAGGAAAAATCCCAGTTTTGGATGAGGAAAATATCTGATAGACCTGAAAGTTGTTGAGTTAATATAAAGTGTAGAAGATGCCATAAGGAGGGCCTCACTAAGAGAATGATTTAATTAAGTAGCATCAAAACAATCCACAGGATAAATGCAGGGTGACAAGAAGCTACCATAAATTGATAAAAAAGAGAGAAAATAGTCAGTGTTGAAAGCAATGCTGTTTCTGATAGAATGTCTAGTCCTTCATAATGGAAGCTAGTAAAGATATACATGGGAATTCGTTAATATCATGTACATGTTGCACTGGAGCAAATATGATTCTCTGTCTGAGAATGATGATTAGCATTGCTAATCTAATATACAAAAGCCAAGACACACTACACAATGAGCAGCCTCACCTCATACCCAAACACAGATTTGCAACCATGTTGAGATAGGGCAGGGCTCATGTACATGATGTAAACAAAAGATTGTACACAAACAAAAACTGAGATTTAGAAGCAAGTGCACAGGCATGGCAAAATGACAGATAGGTTAATTAGGAATACATAATATCAAGGAGAAGTCTAACAACAAGTAGACAAGAAAAGCTGATGTGGTTGTACATTGCACTGAGTAGGATCACAGTGGTATTATCATTCACATTAAGGAAAACAGCAAATGTTCAGAAGGAAAAAAAATGTTCTTTGAAAATATGTGCAAGCAAAAAAAGTTTAGAAATTACATTGCCATGTGTATCAAACTAACAATGCAGGAATACTGGAAAAGCAAATACATAACTGTGTGAGTAAACTGTAATAAATAAAGGACACATGGACAGACTTCTCATAAAAGTAATGAAAATGGATTTAATAAAAATCATGGCAGTAATGTGCATGCTGTGAAAGGTAGGAAGTAAGACACAGAACACATCCAAAGCATTATACAGTGCAGTCTTCAAGAATATGCCACAGAAACAGAACAGTCATGTTAAACAGAGAATAAATAATTATGTTGCATAAAGCATAGTTTTTTTTTAAATGTAACAGATGATATGTATGTACATGGGAGATGTGGGACATGCAGGAGACCTTTATTAAAATGGAAATCTTTTCAAACATAGGCCATGTGTTGGCAGGTCATTAACAACTGTGTGTGTTTTTGTTGGTATATAGCTATGGACATGACTAAAAGTGTGAAAGTAAGACCACTTATGAAAGCTACCTTCTAGGAGAACTAATCACAATACATGTGCCCTATTTCATTATTTTTTAGGACAACTTCTGCATGCGCCATTTCAGCTACTATGTGAGTAGAGCAGAAAGCGTATGGACCTATGTAAGAATCATATCATGTGTGTGTATCCTGCTACCACACATACATACACAGTTAACACACTAATGAGAAACTACATTTCTGTAGGATTTTTAATACCATGTTGGAAAAATTTCTAAGGAGTTGAGCATTGTGTAACAAATCGTAATACCTAGATTACAACATGGAACGTACCTCACAGGCAGTTGCAACATCACCATCAGCATGTCAGTGAAATGTGGAAACTTTAGAGTTTACATAGAACATTTGGAGACTGGTCTATAAAACTGCTGGTATCTTCTGCATATTGTCACTAAGCTCTATTGTGTGACACTTTGCAAAGTCATGCTGCTGTATGCAAATTCTCCACAGTTTTTGCCATAGAATAACAAATGACAATAGGTATTTACCGTCATTGATTACTTGTGGTGCTGTGTGCTACCTGTTGTGTAATGAAAAATTAAATACATACACCCTTATACTGTGCATGCTCATAAGGAAGTACAGCAGTTACTAGATGCACATCACACACCAATCTAAAAGCATAGCAAATGTCATAAAATAGGTCCTGTGACACTGTGTTGCCACTATGTAGCATGCCACACATCAAAATCTGTTAAATAACCCATTGATGGCTATTGCTACCCTATTGTGAATAAAATAATAAAAGTCATACACATTTGGATTTGAACATACCCAACATGCATCAAGAGCCTCTTGACTTGTACACTACATGATGATGTCACACAATAAATAATATCACAGTTGTCAGACAACACACACTTGAAGGGATAACTTGAACATTGTATTTGTATGGATAGATCATACATAAAAGGGAGTATTAAACTTGGCCTTTTTCTCGCCAGTCATAAATGTTTCTAAGTGAAATTACAAATGTCAATTCTGCTGGTGGAGCCCTTCTTGCCTGTTAGAATTTTCTTACACATTCAGTAATTACGCTTTGTCAGATTTTAACATGTATATCTATTTGCATATTGTATAGAACTGCACATTGACTGCTGATGCCACAGAAGAAATCATATCAGCAATGTCATAAGACACACACTTGAAGGGATTATATCATGAGTGTGTTTGAATTGTTATGGGTACCCTGAGGCCTCAACATTCTTTAGCCATGGCAGTCTTTACACAAGTGTGAGTTATCCATATCACCATCTGTTGAGTATGCCAGTCCTGTATGTCAATATTGTCTTACACACATAGAGTACTTATACCTTGTCAGATGTGAATGCCTTCCTATCTAGGTCTGTAGTCGATAAAATTGTGCATTAACTGCTGATGCCACAGAAGATATTGTAGTAAAGATGTATACACTTGAAGAGATGACTTCAGCAGAGTGTTAGAATCCATAGGTTCACCTAAAGAGGGTTGTAGGTATCAAAACCATGTAGCCTTGTAACTGTTACCATTAGGTTAACCTATCCACATCATGGCTGTTGATTAAGCCATCCTTACTTCTCATTCTGCTGTTACACAACCCCAGTAGTTAGACATTGCTGGATTTGAGCAACTGCCTATCTAAGTTCTCACTCTATACGGCCATGTATTAACTGCTCATACTACAGGTAAAGTCTTATTAAAAGTGTCAAACAGCACGCACTTGAAGTATGTCTTCATCATTTTGTTGCAAGGCATATGCTTGACCTAAAAGGGAGTGCAATACTTAAGGAAACTCATTTCCTGTGTAAATACTACCAGAAAGTGGTAGTGTTCACATCACATATGTTGAATAAACCTGTCCTACCGGTCACTCTTTTCAGACACACTAATATTAATTGGCATTTGCTAGACTTGAACAGTTGTTTATCTAAGGCCACCCTCTATAAAGCTGTGTATTAACTTGTCCATAGCTATATACCAACAAAAATACACACAGTTGTTAATGACCTGCCAACACATGGCCTATGTTTGAAAAGATTTCGATTTTAGTAAAGGTCTCCTGCATGTCCCACATCTCCCATGTACATACATATCATCTGTTACATTTAAAAAAAAACTATGCTTTATGCAGCATAATTATTTATTCTCTGTTTAACATGACAGTTCTGTTTCTGTGGCATATTCTTGAAGACTGCACTGTATAATGATTTGGATGTGTTCTGTGTCTTACTTCCTACCTTTCACAGCATGCACATTACTGCCATGATTTTTATTAAATCCATTTTCATTACTTTTATGAGAAGTCTGTCCATGTGTCCTTTATTTATTACAGTTTACTCACACAGTTATGTATTTGCTTTTCCAGTATTCCTGCATTGTTAGTTTGATACACATGGCAATGGAATTTCTAAACTTTTGTTACTTGCACATATTTTCAAAGAACAATTTTTTCCTTCTGAACATTTGCTGTTTTCCTTAATGTGAATGATAATACCACTGTGATCCTACTCAGTGCAATGTACAACCACATCAGCTTTTCTTGTCTACTTGTTGTTAGACTTCTCCTTGATATTATGTATTCCTAATTAACCTATCTGTCATTCTGCTATGCCTGCGCACTTGCTTCTAAATCTCAGTTTTTGTTTGTGTACAATCTTTTTTTTACATCATGTACATGAGCCCTGCCCTATCTCAACATGGCTGCAAATCTATGTTTGGGTATGAGGTGAGGCTGCTCATTGTGTAATGTGTCTTGGCTTTTGTATATTAGATTAGCAATGCTAATCATCATTCTCAGACAGAGAATCATATTTGCTCCAGTGCAACATGTACATGATATTAACAAATTCCCATGTAGATCTTTACTAGCTTCCATTATGAAGGACTAGACATTCCATCAGAAACAGCATTGCTTTCAACACTGACTATTTTCTCTCTTTTTTATCAATTTATGACAGAAGCATTCTTATTATAGCTGTCAGACAGCACACATTTAAAAGGATGACTTGATCATTGTGTTGCAATGCATATGGTAACTGAAAAAGGAGTGCAAGAGTTGGGGGACCCACCCTTCCTGTGTAAATGTTACTTCTAAGTGGAAATGTACACATCACATCTGTTGGATAAGCCAGTCCTGCTTTTAAGTATTTGCTGACATACTCATGGAAGTTACACATTGCTGGATTTGAACACCTTCTTATCCAATCCTGCATTCTATTGAACATTCTATAAACTGTTGATGCTACAGCAGTAGCCTTGTATCAGATATTAGACAGCATGTACTTGCAGTTTACGCAACATGTTTGAGGGAATGACCAATGTGGTTTGACAGGCAAACAACATCACAGCTCTCAACATTCTGTAGCAATAATTCATACATCAAATAATTCACATTAATTGCTGTGTTGGGTGTGATTTATATGCATGTCACATCAAGGTATATTGAAAAGTTATGTGATGATTAATAGCAGCAGATGTCAACCTGTGGAGTGCCTAGGGGTATGCATGACAGAGTGTAGAATTCAAGACAAAGTTTGGGCAGGAAGCATGACATGTAAATTGAGGGATTCAGAAAGTGAAATTAGTGGAACCCTCATTTGCATAATCTCCATGTCCAGACACCTATGTCTGCACAATATAAGCACAATGGAGAACAGTGAGCCTCACTGAGGTATGGAAAAAGTCATAGATCTGCAAGGTAAAAACCTAGAAAACCTACAATTGTTAAACTGTCTCCTCATCTTGATAAACTTCCATTGCCTGCTGTGCTGAAGACGGCTCCTTCTTCAACTGCAACCCATCCCCACTGTAACTGTACCATTGGATGTACCCAGATATTAAGCATGTCTTCAGTAGCCCATACACATGCTATACTATGGCTCTTGTTTGAGACGGTACATTTATATCCCTGGTCTGCTTCATTCTGCAGATGTCTGACAGTTTTCTTCACCCAGGGTTCCAGGGCATATCTGGCATCACAACAGGATCCCACTGTGGAAAGTTACTGCTCGTAGACTAATGGTACATTTCACAGGTGTGTTATATGTGGGAGTCATGATAAGTGCCTGAATTGCCTAGAGACACATTGTAAGTGATACACTGTACATTGCAGACTTCCAAACAGTTGAGGAAGTGATATTCCATGTGGTTCATCTACCTCTTTTCCAGTTCCACACATGGGTCTGTCATTTCAATGTGGATGCAGTCTATGGCCCCCAGTACCACTTGAAAAACTATGGATCAAATGAGAATGATAATGCATACCACTGAACACAATTACCATGGCAGTACTGATAGTGAAAACAATATTGTCAGTTGTGGCAGTAACATGCATTTTGGTAAGGACTGGAATTGAGATAGTTAATACATCCCAAATCAATATGTTATTCAATCCACAAGGACCTGCTATATTAATAGAACTATCACGTTGAACAACATTTTGCTTTCAGATTATGCTGCTATACATTGTTACAGATCTATAACTATATCACATGAGGAATTAAGCACACTGAAGATGTGGGACATGTCATTAGAAATATGCTATGATGGGAATTCTGGAAGCTGGAAGTCACATGGACACAGTCCTGTAATGTCAGGGTTGTGTGTCAATGAATGAAGAAAACACACCAAGGCCAGCAAAGACAGTTCCAAAACGCTTTATTAGCAGACAAAGTGGTGCATAAAATACACCAAGATAAATCGAAAGTCCTCAGACTAGTTTCGGTCCATACCTTCTTCAGTGAGGAGTAACATAGAGAATCATTCACCAGTAAATAGCAGCATATATATAGTAGGCAATAGCCAATGAGAAGCTTGGTATCTTCCAAGTAATACATAAAAATAAGAACATATATAATGATGATAGCGCTGAAAACCAGCATATAACAAAATATCCCATGTAAATCATAAATAAATGGTGACCTATAAAGAGTACACATGAGCCATGTAACAAAATAAAATGAAATAATGAATGACAATAATAAAAGCCATCATAACCAATCGTACATATATCCTGAATAGACATAATAATCCATCACAATTGGGATAGATAAAGTGTAATACAATAAATCAAGGACTGTACTGGACTTTATAATGAAAATAATACCATGTTTAACCTATCCAAATGATATCTGAATCCCAATATTAATAACTTTATAAATGGTCGTTGAGCCCAGGTGGAAATAGAGCACCTAAATGTACTATCCAGTATTTTTCTTTGTGGCTTAAAATGCTCTGCCAACCAAGCTGGTTATGTCTGTTTCCCTGAATCTTATCAATGATCGTAAACATAAATTTTGCTGATTTGTGTTTGATAGAATGCTGGTATAAAGCATTGGTGGATTTCTGGTTACGAATATCACTACGATGTTCGCCTATTCTGATTCTTAAAGAGCGTGAAGTTTTGCCAACATAGAAAGCTTTACAATGACATGTGGCCAAATAGATCACCCAACTTGATGAACAATTACCAAAAACCCGAACATCAAATACTTTGCTTGTATTAGCACTGGTAAATTGTTTGAGTTTATTGACTTGGCTACAGGAAGTACAGTGGCCACAGGGGAAAGTTCCTAACAATATATCCCCTGAAATGGTGAGTTGTCTATAGTTGGCACCCCCACTATCCTGATGTTTATAGTGAAAGAATAATGTGCCCAGAGTTTTACCCCTGCGAGAAGAAATGGAACAAAAATTGCCCAAAATATGATGTAAATGGTCATTGGCTTGCAGAATATTCCCATGGTTATTAAGTATATTCCTGACCAATTGATGATTTTTTCCAAAAGTGGTAATAAATCTAATAGTCGCATCTGGTGTGCAATCTTTCTTTTCCTTGTATGTTAACAATTCTTGTCTGTTTTGTTGGTCCGTCCAGATTCTGGCTGTATTGATGTCTGAGATCGAATACCCTCTGTCCAAAAATCTCAAATTTAGATCTTGTTTCGCCTCATCATAATCCACTAATGAAGAGTTGATACGTTTGAGACGTAAATATTGAGATTTGGGAATGTTGCAGATGGTGTGGCGTGGATGCATACTAGAAGAGTGGAGAAGTGAATTAAATTGTGGGTATTTTCTATGTATCTTAGTATTCAAGGTGTTATCATGATTCCGATAGATGGTAACATCCAAAAAGTCAATGGTCGACCTATCGTAAGTTATGGAAAATTCGATACCCCATATGTTATTGTTCAAATGTTCCACAAATTCCAGCAGATATTCAACGTCAGCACGCCACACCATCCAGCAATCATCCAGGTAACGCCTCCAAATGTCCATCTCAACTAAATAGATGTTGTGAAGGGGATTGTAGATAAGACATTCTTCCAAATATGCCATAAATAGGTCGGCATATATTGGGGCAAAGGAGGCTCCCATGGCTGTGCCTCTCAATTGCCTATAACAATCTCCTTGAAAATATAAGACATTTTTGTTGAGAACGTGCTCAGACATACATATTAGTAAGGTGTTAAATCCTGGTGGGTATAATTCAGCTTTTTGGAGCCAGAAATCCAAAGCCTGAAGACCAGCCCAATGGGGTATGCTGGTATACAGGGATTTCACATCTAAAGTGCACATGAGCCAATCCGGATCCAATTGGGTATCAGCAATGATATTGAGAAATTCCGTGGTATCCTGTATACGGGCTCTGACCAAAGTCAACAATGGCTTCAGATACTGTGTTAAAAATGCAGATAGCGGTTCTGTTAGTGATCCATGGCCAGACACTATAGGCCTGCCTGGCGGATGTGTAATGGATTTATGAATTTTAGGCAACAAATATAAAATCTGTTTATGGGGGTCACTAACCTGGAGATGTTGAACCGTCTTTTGTGTAATAATCCCTTCCTGCATTGCCTCATTAAGGAACTGATCAATCTCCTGTTTGAATCGAGCAGTTGGATCTATCCCCATATGCATATAACAGTTGGAATCTGACAGTTGTTTAAGGCCCTCCTGTACATAGTAATCCGTATTTAAAATAACTACAGCTCCTCCTTTGTCAGCTTGAAGAATGACAATTTTGTTGTTGGATCTAAGTTCAGATAAGGCCTTTCTCTCCTGAGGAGTAATATTGTCAGGGGCTATGTTAGTATCGTAATGTGGGAAATGTAGGTCCTTCAGTACCGCTTGCTGAAATATACCCACATGTTTATTCATGGGGGGTTGAAAACTGGACTTTTTAAATGTGAAATCAGTAGATCTATGAGAAGAAGAATTGTCCTGGTCAGAAAAAAAGATACGTAGATTAAGTTTTCTACAAAATTCCATGACATCAACAGACACTGAATAATGGTCAGAAAAAAAGCTAGGGACAAAACCCATACCTTTATTTAGAATACTATGTTGATCTTGTGTTAATACATGATCTGATAAGTTCAAAACATTTTCAAATGTTTTCATTACTGGTTCAACAGTGCCTGAACCAGTCCTGGCATTGAATCCGTGCTTATTTCTGTTCTTGTGTTTCCTCCCCCCTCTGGATTTCCTACCATACCTAAAGGGAACTGAGGTTGATTTTTCTTTTTTAATGGTGAGTGTGTCATCATACCCCCCTCGCTGTCAGTGTAGGATGACTCCTCTCCTGAAGTGCTAGTATAACTTTGGTCACTATGTTTCAAAATTGACCTTGGTCTCTTCCTGGACCTGCCTCTGATCATACCTGATCCAGTATCCTGAAATCGCACAGTCCTTTGTATTTGAAAGGGCTGATCCCTCTCATAATCAGTAACATCCCTTGTGAATTTTTTGATTTTTCTATCTTTTACCATTTTATCATAGGTAGTCAATTCCTTGGACAGCCTATCAATACATTGAGAATAAAGAGAATTAAGCTTGTATTTTTGGCATTCCACGCTCAATTCTTTCACTTCAGACACCAGGGAATCCACTGTTCTCTCATAATAAGATGTTAGAATTTTAACAAATACCATGGAACCCATTCTTAACGCCTCATCCCATTCATCTGTCAGCCTCTGTTCAGATCTGCCAACAAGGGGGCGTAGTTTGATGCGGAGACCCCTGGGTGCCAAGTTTTTATGTGAGTAGGCCTTGAAAAGTCTCAAATGCCAAATATTGGCTCTAAGGGCCTTGAGACCCTTTTCTAAGTTGCGAAATGCCACTTCACAACCCCCACCGCTGGTAGGGTTAGTTTGATTTGGGTTGTTGCTTAAGGTATCTTGTAAGCCAAATATAGCAATATCCTCCCTATCAGCACACAACCCATCTAGTAACTGGTCCAAATCCATATTAAAGAACAATGAGTGTTGAAAGGCTGATCAAGGAAGAGATCCTATACCCCTATCAATTGTATGTATATATATTTTTATATCTCACTGGGTCAGGAAGATCAGAGTCAGTAAAAGTCTGAATGACCAAAGAACAATATCAGCATACAAACAATGATATACCAAATGTTAATCATATATCATGTTAAGTCCTGTATGTTGAATATATATAAAACACCAGTGATATAATGGTTATGAACAGGTCCAAAAATATCAATATTTTGACACCCAATATGAAATGTGTGATATCATATTCTAATATGCAATACAAAAATCCATGTACTGAATGTCATGCATATGTAGTATAATATGGCAGACCCCCAAAAGTTGTCAAAGATGTATACCCAACTTGGATCCGACAGATCAATAAACTGTAAAAACCTGCGAACCTCTCGAAATATGTCTTTAGGAGAGACCAGTAAAAGGTACCCCTAATATAGAGAAAGAGTACCAGATGTATTATAACAATCTTCTCAAATGAAACTGTGTATGGAGAATCTAAATTGTCATCAATGCTTATCAAAAACAGGGGTGAATATACAACCTATGACTAGACAATGTCTGTATGGACCCCAAAACAGACTCCAATATGTATCCTGTCATCAAATGCTCTAAGTAGAAATATTAAAGTAGGCACAACCAATCCTTAAATGTGAAATAAATATGCCCAAAACTGACACATAGTGGTATTCAGAAAAATTATTCAGAAAAATTATTGAGTATATACTGACAATATTGCAAATATTTAAAAATGAATATTGGACCTGTCCAAATATTGTCTTAAAGGTATATAGGACCAGTAACAAGCCACTACAATAAAAGACTGAGGTCTAGCCAGTTGTGAATCTATTATAAATTGGACCCACTATGGTTATCTGTGCCCAAACTAGTGGTGGGGGATATATGGTCACTAAATATGGCCTTGATCATATGTATATAATAAAATAATGAAACGTCCCCAAACAAGAAGTCACCATAAGCTGTAAGGGTGCCAAGACCAATTTGCCACATACATTCCCCTTAATGAACAATGTTTAGCCAGTTAAACATTCATATATCCAGACTATAGTGATATGTCCATAGACATGTACTCAACCATAATACTGTTTGGAACATTGATGTATAAAAGGTCCGAACATACAAAAAGCAAACAGAATGTATGTCCCAAAAAAATGCTTCCCCAAATAGAATGTAATATGGCCCTTCCAATATTCAAGCAACTAGTGATAACGTTGTCCGTTGTAATTAACGTACCAAAAATAAGAATGGCAAATGATATTCATTATCACATAAACATGTATAGACATCGTAGTTGAATCCCACATAAATTCCCCAATATACCTGCCATACATTAACTTTCAAAAAACCTGTCTAAATATAAATAGTCTAGTTGACTAAGCACAAAAAACGCATTTTCCCAAATGAAATACACTGCATCAAACACATAAGCAAATAATGAATTCACAATGATAAATTGTCCAGACCCCAAAATGTAAAGGCTTAATCGGAGAGTCTTAATCACATCCACAAAGTGGTGAAACCACGTAGTTCTCTGTTTCTATGTAACACTGTCCAAGTCACAAAAATGGCAGATGATGTTTAATACGACCTCCACGTTAGTAAAAAACGCCAATGGATCCAACCCATGGTATGTTTCAACACCAGAAATGTGTTCATATATAA
This sequence comes from Protopterus annectens, assembly GCF_019279795.1. Taxonomy (NCBI): domain Eukaryota; kingdom Metazoa; phylum Chordata; order Ceratodontiformes; family Protopteridae; genus Protopterus; species Protopterus annectens. The sequence goes on along the minus strand of NC_056736.1, from coordinate 550,054,204 downwards.
ACACCTTGTTCAATGTGGATAGTCTTATTATGTATGCGAAAAAACACACACATGTGCTCAGATGTAATAAACAGCATGAAAAACATACACAAGTGTTTGGTCCGCAATAATAATAAGTCTACAGACGCATGATATGTAGGCCCAATCTGAAAATTCCAATAGCGACCCCAAAATAGTACATCCACATGGAAATACAGCTCATATAAAGTCCACAGCAATATGAAGTTGAAGGCCGATCCGGAATAGGTAAACTATATAGTAACCTTAGTATCCAGTCCTCAGAAATAATGGTTAAATATGTACAGGCCCATGAGGGAAAAGTAAAATGTATACAATCGTAATGTTAACCTGAAAAAATTCCAAAAAAGTCACCCAAATGTAGAAAATCCATCCGTTGGTTCTTCAAGCCTTGATTCGTAACCACAATTTCACCGGTGAATGATACATATCCAATTGAAGGAAGAAAAGGAGTAATCTCCACCAACAGCGAGGGGAACTGAACGCCAACAGCGAGGACGCACGTAAACAGGAACACAAACCCTCGCACGTACAGCTTGCCAGGCCCTATCCAATTGCAGAAAACACACCAAGGCCAGCAAAGACAGTTCCAAAACACTTTATTAGCAGACAAAGTGGTGCATAAAATACACCAAGATAAATCGAAAGTCCTCTGACTAGTTTCGGTCCATACCTTCTTCAGTGAGGAGTAACATAGAGAATGATTCACCAGTAAATAGCAGCATATATATAGTAGGCAATAGCCAATGAGAAGCTTGGTATCTTCCAAGTAATACATAAAAATAAGAACATATATAATGATGATAGCGCTGAAAACCAGCATATAACAAAATATCCCATGTAAATCATAAATAAATGGTGACCTATAAAGAGTACACATGAGCCATGTAACAAAATAAAATGAAATAATGAATGACAATAATAAAAGTCATCAGCTTAATTCTCTTTATTCTCAATGTATTGATAGGCTGTCCAAGGAATTGACTACCTATGATAAAATGGTAAAAGATAGAAAAATCAAAAAATTCACAAGGGATGTTACTGATTATGAGAGGGGTCAGCCCTTTCAAATACAAAGGACTGTGCGATTCCAGGATACTGGATCAGGTATGATCAGAGGCAGGTCCAGGAAGAGACCAAGGTCAATTTTGAAACATAGTGACCAAAGTTATACTAGCACTTCAGGAGAGGAGTCATCCTACACTGACAGCGAGGGGGGTATGATGACACACTCACCATTAAAAAAGAAAAATCAACCTCAGTTCCCTTTAGGTATGGTAGGAAATCCAGAGGGGGGAGGAAACACAAGAACAGAAATAAGCACGGATTCAATGCCAGGACTGGTTCAGGCACTGTTGAACCAGTAATGAAAACATTTGAAAATGTTTTGAACTTATCAGATCATGTATTAACACAAGATCAACATAGTATTCTAAATAAAGGTATGGGTTTTGTCCCTAGCTTTTTTTCTGACCATTATTCAGTGTCTGTTGATGTCATGGAATTTTGTAGAAAACTTAATCTACGTATCTTTTTTTCTGACCAGGACAATTCTTCTTCTCATAGATCTACTGATTTCACATTTAAAAAGTCCAGTTTTCAACCCCCCATGAATAAACATGTGGGTATATTTCAGCAAGCGGTACTGAAGGACCTACATTTCCCACATTACGATACTAACATAGCCCCTGACAATATTACTCCTCAGGAGAGAAAGGCCTTATCTGAACTTAGATCCAACAACAAAATTGTCATTCTTCAAGCTGACAAAGGAGGAGCTGTAGTTATTTTAAATACAGATTACTATGTACAGGAGGGCCTTAAACAACTGTCAGATTCCAACTGTTATATGCATATGGGGATAGATCCAACTGCTCGATTCAAACAGGAGATTGATCAGTTCCTTAATGAGGCAATGCAGGAAGGGATTATTACACAAAAGACGGTTCAACATCTCCAGGTTAGTGACCCCCATAAACAGATTTTATATTTGTTGCCTAAAATTCATAAATCCATTACACATCCGCCAGGCAGGCCTATAGTGTCTGGCCATGGATCACTAACAGAACCGCTATCTGCATTTTTAACACAGTATCTGAAGCCATTGTTGACTTTGGTCAGAGCCCGTATACAGGATACCACAGAATTTCTCAATATCATTGCTGATACCCAATTGGATCCGGATTGGCTCATGTGCACTTTAGATGTGAAATCCCTGTATACCAGGATACCCCATTGGGCTGGTCTTCAGGCTTTGGATTTCTGGCTCCAAAAAGCTGAATTATACCCACCAGGATTTAACACCTTACTAATATGTATGTCTGAGCACGTTCTCAACAAAAATGTCTTATATTTTCAAGGAGATTGTTATTGGCAATTGAGAGGCACAGCCATGGGAGCCTCCTTTGCCCCAATATATGCTGACCTATTTATGGCATATTTGGAAGAATGTCTTATCTACAATCCCCTTCACAACATCTATTTAGTTGAGATGGACATTTGGAGGCGTTACCTGGATGATTGCTGGATGGTGTGGCGTGCTGACGTTGAATATCTGCTGGAATTTGTGGAACATTTGAACAATAACATATGGGGTATCGAATTTTCCATAACTTACGATAGGTCGACCATTGACTTTTTGGATGTTACCATCTATTGGAATCATGATAACACCTTGAATACTAAGATACATAGAAAATACCCACAATTTAATTCACTTCTCCACTCTTCTAGTATGCATCCACGCCACACCATCCGCAACATTCCCAAATCTCAATATTTACGTATCAAACGTATCAACTCTTCATTAGTGGATTATGATGAGGCGAAACAAGATCTAAATTTGAGATTTTTGGACAGAGGGTATTCGATCTCAGACATCAATACAGCCAGAATCTGGACGGACCAACAAAACAGACAAGAATTGTTAACATACAAGGAAAAGAAAGATTGCACACCAGATGCGACTATTAGATTTATTACCACTTTTGGAAAAAATCATCAATTGGTCAGGAATATACTTAATAACCATTGGAATATTCTGCAAGCCAATGACCATTTACATCATATTTTGGGCAATTTTTGTTCCATTTCTTATCGCAGGGGTAAAACTCTGGGCACATTATTCTCTCACTATAAACATCAGGATAGTGGGGGTGCCAACTATAGACAACTCACCATTTCAGGGGATATATTGTTAGGAATTTTCCCCTGTGGCCACTGTACTTCCTGTAGCCAAGTCAATAAACTCAAACAATTTAGCAGTGCTAATACAAGCAAAGTATTTGATGTTCGGGTTTTTGGTAATTGTTCATCAAGTTGGGTGATCTATTTGGCCACATGTCATTGTAAAGCTTTCTATGTTGGCAAAACTTCACGCTCTTTAAGAATCAGAATAGGCGAACATCGTAGTGATATTCGTAACCAGAAATCCACCAATGCTTTATACCAGCATTCTATCAAACACAAATCAGCAAAATTTATGTTTACGATCATTGATAAGATTCAGGGAAACAGACATAACCAGCTTGGTTGGCAGAGCATTTTAAGCCACAAAGAAAAATACTGGATAGTACATTTAGGTGCTCTATTTCCACCTGGGCTCAACGACCATTTATAAAGTTATTAATATTGGGATTCAGATATCATTTGGATAGGTTAAACATGGTATTATTTTCATTATAAAGTCCAGTACAGTCCTTGATTTATTGTATTACACTTTATCTATCCCAATTGTGATGGATTATTATGTCTATTCAGGATATATGTACCATTGGTTATGATGACTTTTATTATTGTCATTCATTATTTCATTTTATTTTGTTACATGGCTCATGTGTACTCTTTATAGGTCACCATTTATTTATGATTTACATGGGATATTTTGTTATATGCTGGTTTTCAGCGCTATCATCATTATATATGTTCTTATTTTTATGTATTACTTGGAAGATACCAAGCTTCTCATTGGCTATTGCCTACTATATATATGCTGCTATTTACTGGTGAATGATTCTCTATGTTACTCCTCACTGAAGAAGGTATGGACCGAAACTAGTCTGAGGACTTTCGATTTATCTTGGTGTATTTTATGCACCACTTTGTCTGCTAATAAAGCGTTTTGGAACTGTCTTTGCTGGCCTTGGTGTGTTTTCTGCAATTGGATAGGGCCTGGCAAGCTGTACGTGCGAGGGTTTGTGTTCCTGTGTGTCAATGAATGCCAGAGTATGTCTATGGAAAAGGCTAGGTTGTGTGTAAAACGAAGAACACCCATGATTGTTATCCCAGGAGAAGTACTCACAACAAATATATGCCAGGTGTCAATATTGTGTGATGCCAACTGCTGCATGCACTATTTCACTTTATTATATGTGATGGGAGTATAAAGCAGTTGAGGCTTACATGTGTAGTTCCTCCTGTTCCATATACACGAGTAAATGTACACTTCTGAAAGTAGTACCCTATCATATCATAAATCAAAATGGTTCCCCAGTCAAGCATTGTGCAACAAATCCATAATGCCTGCATCACAACACATACCTCACAAACATCATCTGGTAATGGGCAAACTATAAAATGTGATAAAGGTCACATACAACAGGGGTACACATGACTATAATAATGTTGGTGTCATCTGTTCATTGGCATCTATCACCATTGTGCAGCCATCAGCACAGCCATCTGCTGGTGGCAAACTCTTAAAGATTATCATAAAACAACAAATGACAATTTCACAACAGTGATTACGAATCAGGCTTACTGCTAACCATTGTGAAATGGCAAACTTCAATATGCTGGGCATGGTGATAAGGAAGTACATTAGTTAATGGATGAATAGCATCAACCCATCCCAAAAAAATAAGAATGGTCAAATTACACTTTGTGACCATTATGTAGCAACATATATATCAAGATCTGTTGAATAAGCCATTCATGCCTGCTAACACTGAAATGTGAACAAGATAGTAATAGGCATACAACACTAAATTAAAACATATGCGATTTAGGTCAAGCTCCCATGGACCTGTGCACTAATTGAAGATGCCACACAAGAATTCATATCACACTTGTCAGACAACACACACACACATACACACACACACACACACACACACACACACACACACACACACACACACACACACACACACACACACACACACAAACACACATGCACTCTTGAAAGGATAACCTTAGCATTGTGTCTGAATTCATATAGTTTGCATTAAAGGGATTACAAATGTTGGTCTGTCTCTCCCCAATTGTAAAATTTTACAGTAGGTAAAATTGTAATCATAAGTTGCTTTTGAGAATCCAATCCTGCATGTTAAAAGTCTGTTACACCCTCTGTAGTTACACCTTGACAGACTTGAACACCTGGTTGCTGATGAGGTAGACAGAGTTGTACCTGAAGTCTTATGATGCACATACTGAAAGTGACTACATAATAAATCTGTTGCAAAATTTATACCCCCCTAAAATGTATTATGAGATTCAATTCTCATTAGGCCAGTCATTGAAAATAATGTCCCCTTTGGCATGTATCTGTCCAGACAAATGCAACAACTGGAATGGCCACAGAGATACCTCACTAAAAGGATAAAATGCATAAACAGCATGTCCTACATCAACCAAGTCAAAGCCCTTTCATTATATCTAGTATAGTATGGACTGCTGAAAGGTGACCTGCGTCTGGCATACATGACATCCTCTAACCCATTACTGATGGATTTACTGCAGATCAGAAAGTCAAATGGCATAAGAAATATTCAGTCTCAGTATTTAAACCACTTCTCTTCTGCAACATCAACAGAATACTTTGGAGGGGCAGATGTATCTTGTAGATGATACTGCTGCTATGGAGCAGACACCCCATCCACAAAAAAAAAAAAAAGCAAAGTTCAACCTTGTCCAAGTTCAAGCACAACTTATATCTATGGATGGGAAACAGAAAATTTACCCTAGGAATGACCCCTGTTCTACTAATGGATATAGGCAGTTCCTAAATGCTTCATCTGATGCATGGATCCCCTCATATTATCTATGGTATGGTCCCAGTTGTTCTCATTAGTGGTAATATATAATTATCGACCATGGGATGGGTAAGGCTAATTTATATCCAAATGGAATATGTTATTTCAATTAAAGAAAGGGAAACTGATAACCTTAAAATGGCTCACAAGGTCAGCTAGCCTAGTACTTATCTATGAACCTATGAACCTAAGTGTGGGTTTGCATATCACCATCTGCTAGCTAAACCTTTCCTGTCTGTTACTATTGTCTTCCACAATTACATTACCAGATTCAAACCCCTGTCAATTTAGGTCAACAATCTAGAAAAATGCATGTTAACTGCTGATGCCAAAAAATAGATCATTATTTGAGGGAGCCCTATCAGTTGATCAAGTTTTTAGAAACTCAAAATTCATACTGGTGGGACACTGTGATAAATTTCAGAAAACCTGAAGCTTTTGAATGAAGATTGTGGTACAGTGCAGCTTAGGAAATTTACTGTTTTCCTCAATGTAGTGCAATCTTGGAGATGGCATATATAATTAGCATAGGGTGTTGGGGGCATAGACACCCACATCCCCACATGAGCAATGCAGGATGGCTTGCCCCCCTGCAAAACTGTAAAATGATAGATTTTTGTGTATTTGTGCTTTTTTTAATGTTCAAGTTTTCAGAAATTCAATCATATTGTCTCGTTGATATGAATTTCAAGTTTCTGAAAACTCGATCTACTGACACAGATCCTCATATAAGTTGTCAGAAAGCACATACTTGAATGGATAACTTCAGTGGCCTGTTTGAAACCATGTGTTAAAGTTATCAGAATGTTGTGACTATTCATCCTACATTGATTTATCTACATCACATCTGTTAATGAGTCCATTGCTATAAATTTCAGATTATGTTTTATACAGCCACAACAGGTGAGATTATCTGGATTTGAACCACTACCTATCTTTGTCCACACTCTAAAAAGCTGTATATCAACTGCTTCTGCTAAAGGAGAGTTTGGAATGCAAGTTTCATTAAGCACATACTTCAAGGTATAACTGAAGTATTGTTTTGCAATGTCCATGTGTCCTCTAAAATGTATGTTGAAGGATCAAAATCCTTTAGCCATGTCAGTGTTCAGAAAAGTGTGAGTCAAATATATCACCATTCTTTTGGAAACACAGTCCTGTTTGTCACTGTTATTGTACACACATGTATCACTTCTGTATTACAAGATGTAAACCCCTGACTATCTAAGGCCTTGGTATAAAGGACTGTGTATTAGACCACTCATACCACAGGAGAAGTCACACTATAACTCCGAGACAGGGCATATTTGAAGGATTGACCTTATCATTGTATGGAAAGGCAAATATTTGGCTTAAAATTGAGTTGAGTTGTGGAAGCCTTCTCCTGATGTAAGTGTTTTCCTGAGTGAAAAGAGTACATGCCAGATATGTTACATAAGCTAGTCTTACCTATCCCTTCACTCACACACACACACACACACACACACACACACACACACACACACACACACACACACACACACACACACTAGTTAGTCATTGCTGAGTTGAGCACCCATGTATCTATTTCCACAATGGAAAGAGCATTGTATCAGCTGCCAACACCACAGGAAAAACAATACTGCAAGTGTGGGACAAAACACATTTGAAAGGATGATCTTATCATTGTGTTACAAAGCAAATGTTTGGGCTAAAAGGGATTGAACATGTTTTGAGCTCCCTCTTCTCATGTAAATGTTTCTCCTGAGTGAAATGTATACACTAAATCTGGTGGATAAGCGAGCCAGTCCTACCTGCCATTATAGTCACACATTCTGACACTCCTTAGTCATTGTTGGATTTGAACATCTACCTGTCTATGTCTACAATCTAGAGAACATTGTGTCAACTGCCAAAGCCATAGCAGAAATCTTATTACAAGCATCAGGCACCACATGATTGTAGTTTACATAACATGTTTGTGAGAATGGGCAATGTGTTGTGTCAGAAAGACAAGACAGCAATGAGTTGATCACAAGTCACTACATACTGTAGCAATAACTCATACATCACTTCATTCATGAACACTGTTGCAGTGTGAATTATATCTATGTGAGTCACATTCAGGTTTATTGATCACTTGTTTGATGTCTGATACTTACAGTTGTCAACCATTGAAGTGCCACCTATGCATTCCTTACTCTTCATCGCACGATCATTGTCCGAAATTCTTGATTTTGTTTGTGGATTATTGTGCAGACTTTGTGATGTGTGTACATTGTACAAGGTCACTACAAGCTATACATGCCAATACTACTCAACAAGTATGCATCCAGTGACCTACTTCACACGTTTGTAAGGATAATGTGTTTCAGTGCAAACATGTAAGTATACAGCATAGCAGTGAAATCATTATATCATGACTACAATAAGCTGATAAAATATACACAAATAACACCAACCACTGACATTAATTTATTTCTATCAAAATCAAAGAAGCACACTGCTGACAAGCTCATTTGTGTGACCAGTGGCAGCATATTAGTTCATGCATAATTATTACTGAGGTTTTTAACTTAAAACAGGAAGTGGCCTTTGGTGCTTTAAGCCAAGTTCATCTCAAATATATAGAGTATAGGCATGCAAACATTTCTGTTTCTGATACACTTCACAATGGGTGTATAGTGTTAATGTTTTATGTGTCACCATTACAGCATGTGTCATGAATAAATATACTAAAGTATTCATAATACACAACATGCAGGGGTATACTTCTTCTCTGTCCAGATTTTTGCAGGATGCCCAGAGGTATAACTTGTAATTTAGTCATTTTCCTCATAAAATATTCGGTTCTCTATAGCAAAATATTGAGTACTGAAGTCATTACATAATAACATATAATTATGTGTCAGACTTCATATCCTTCTGAAAATGCATGCACATGCTAAACCTATTTATTATTCTAGCAACTTCATAACAGCAAGAATTGCATTTTCCACTAAACATGAACCTTTTCCCTCATTACCTTTGGCTTTGTACAGATTTCTTGCACTTAAAGGTGGAAAGGTATGAGCGTGGGTGGAATAATGGTAGACTAAATAAAGGAATAAGCAGGATGCATCTGTTTTGCACTTCACCAGGGAAAATGATAGGAGAAAGAAAACCTTAACTATTGGTTGACTCACTGCAGGATTCAAACACCTGCCAATCTGCATCAACATTTTCTATAGCTAAACAGTATCTGAGGACACCACAAACTCATATTTCATTTAGGAAAAATAGCACATTTAAAGGGATAATGAGAAAAGGGTAAAGCAAAAGTCTATGCATGCTTCAGACTTCTTGACAGCAATGAGCACTGAAATATCCTTTATGGCATACATTAAACCCTGGACCCTGTTCTATAAATAATAAGAACTTTCTCCAATAGTGCTAACTGTATTGCATCCCATCACACAGTGGGGCTAAGCACAGAGGAGCACCATGTTAATGCAGCCAGAGGTAAAATCTTAAGCTTTTTCCATAGGACATGAACTGTGATTTACTGTCACTTGCATTGCCATGCGATGCCAAGCACCAAGCAAATGCTGAGGACAAACAGAGTATAGTTTATGAGCTATCTCAAGCCATGCATGTGTCATGTATAAATTCATTTTTTTACTATATTAAGGGTATGAAAAGAGGTTAAAAGGAGAGAGGCAAAAATAGGGAGGGTAGGAAAATGTGGGAAGTACAAAGGAATGAGCATGATGGTGGAGGTAAAGAACCATAGCAATGCACTTTTTCAAAAGGTAGCAATGAACTTCTAATAAAAATTTGAGTAATTTGGATAGTCACTATATAAATGGTGTGTGACAGCAAATTAATAATGTTTTGTGGACAGTTGGACAAAATCCAATCTGTCATAAACACAGACATCAGTGATGTATTGCGTTATGTATAGGGTGGAATTTTTTTTTTTTTTTTTTGTGGGACAAGTGCTTTTTTATTATTTTTTTTTTTCGAGAGAGGAATGCTGGGGAAGGTTTTAAGCAGTAAAAGGGGTATGTAGGTAGCTTAGATTAGGTATCAGATGCAGGCAGACATACCAAACAGAGAGGGATGGTGATGGACACAAAAGGTTAGCAGGCAAAATGATTAGGGATAGGTGTGGGACTTCAGACACTCATCCTCATTCAGCATGAGTACAGTGAGACTTTATTCCACACTTTCTGAGCTATCATCCCTGTCACCTGTCATAAACATATTAGACAGCACTGGACAAGTACACAGATTTGAATATTCAGTTCAGGATTTTGTCCCATTATGCCGCCATGAGCAATGAGGCTTCTCTCCATTATCTCCTCCTCCAGTCCTGTCAGCACTTGATGGGTGATATAATCTCCACTTCAACTAATACTACTACCTGACAAAATTGGAGGAGGTTGTGTAGAAGTTGTTGAGGCAAAACTGCCAAGTTGTGACCCAGAAGTACTGGTTGACTGTGTTGCCTATAATTTTGCCACTGCTGCCACCTGTGGAAAAATGGCAGTCTGAGAACACGTGGCTGGTCTAGCTACCTGTGATTGTGATTGTTCATGTTACAGCAGGAATTATAGTCCAAATAATATTATACAAAAAAAAAAAAGAAAACAAGAAAAACAGAGAGAGAGAGAGAGTTGGGAAAACACAGTATTGTTATGGATGTTGCCATATTAATAGTTAAAGTTTCGTCACATCCACTTCTGAATGTAAAGCTATACATCCGTGTAAAACAAATTTTTCTCATCGATGTTTTACACATTATGCTTAGAGTTTTGTTATTATTGGATATATGCTTTATTCATTCTAAGTAATAAAATAGCCATGTGAAATGATTACAATGTTATTTTAACTTACTGATTGTAGGATAGTATACTTTTATGCTTGGACAAAGTAAAGACAACAAATGAAGAAGTACTGCTGGAAATTTCCAACCTCAATGAAGAAGGCTTAATTATCAATAACCTACAGGAATTTCTCATAGTTACTCATCCAAAACTACCAATCTTCTTTGGGATGCCCAAACCACAGAAAAACATGCAAGACCCGCTGTACTGATCCACTGATTGCAAGTGGAGGTAACATCCCAGAACCCATCTTCATCTATCTAGAGGTGCAAATTAAACCACTGGCTGAAAACAACAAATCCTTTATATTAGGCTCCACTGATTTCCTTTGAATGACCAAAAATATCAACAGCAATGAAAATTTCATTTGGTTGCCTGATCCTTTCACAAAAGAACTTTAATTAATAGCATCCCATGGGCTTCACCTTGTCACAATGACTGGCAGGATCCATGACACAATATGGTATGATCGAACCCACAAAGGGATAAGTATTAATGTCTGAAAATGAAATGTATATTTTTAACCACACTAACAGCCTACCCCAGAATTTTCATTTCTAATCAGTAAATCACTGGCTCATACCTAATAATACATATATCCACCCACCCACACAATCCCCAAAAACATTAAACACTAAATTAGTGACTGCTTGACAGTCTGCAAAGAATTGAAAGGAGATGTTAATACAATCAATTACAATACAGGTAACTGTACAACAAGGTCTCTTAGCCATGTTACCTCTCAGGAAGAGATGGAGCCAGGACCCTATAAATAACAACAGCTGTTGTGGTTCTGATTGTCAAGCTCAGGCCAACCCACTTTCTTGTTTACTCCATGACTGGGGCTTTACCTTCATCCACCTTTAATAACCTCAAAGATCATGAACCTAACCAGCATGTACTACCTTTGGCCCCACTGGTGCTTAAAGTTAGATACAGGAAGCACACGGTCCATAACTAACGTTGCAAAAAATACCATCACACTAGATAGTGTACCCATAAGAAGTTCACTTTTCACCAGCTAATAAAAATGCACTTTTATAAAGTTTAAAACCATATACATATAAGTTCCTTAAGTATAACTTGGCACACACCTAGATTTAGATCCCTTAAATGTGGCAATTCTCACATTGCATAAAAATAGCTCAAGGCATAGTTATAGAATTAAAGATAAACTCTTGGTCTCCCTAGCTGATTCCTGCATATAGCTGTAATGATGTGAAGCAGTGTCAGCTGTGCCAGGGGGAGTAGGGCAGTGCATGTGTACCATATGCCAGCATAGTTAGTTGGAATTTTGTAAAGAATTATATGCCATTTGAATATCAAACTGATTTGTACAGATGTCTGTGTTAAAATGTATTTGTAATGTTACTTTTGTTAAAATGTATCATCAGTGGGTCCTGTAGGACAAAAAAGAAATATACGTATATGTCAGACAGTATTGATGTAACTAATGAAATGTATATATATATATATATATATATATATATATATATATATATATATATATATATATATATATATATATATTTTAAAAGAGGATGGTGGAAGGGAAGGTGTTAAGCTCAACCCAGCTAACCTTAAGAAAAATAGCCTGAAATTAAATGACTTGGTTTAGGCCATAAAGATTTTATCTCACAGGTCTGAATGCAGCCAAAGATACAATGTCTGTGAAATGCCTGAGCTAGGATCCTGCTCTATTGTCCTTAGTGGTGAACTAATTGCTAGCCTGGGATGCCAGGGAATGGCTTATTAGTTGATGCAGGGGGGAAGTGTTGGAATTCTTTTACAGTTTCCAGATGCTGTAATAAATGTTAGCTACAGTCCTATGTGTGAATTGTGATACATCAGTGCCAGACCCTGGCTCAGTTTCTAGTGAGAGGATAGTGTGGGAACCATAGAGTCAGTTGACCAGATGTGATGTCATTCTGTAGCCAGCACTGAAATTATATTTGCATACTAGTGAGAGATGTGTGGTGTGCACTCTGTTTTTGGACCTGACAAGACACTCATCCATTTTCATCTTGCCTTGCTTTAGTAAGTAACTAGGGAACACTAAATCTTCAGCCAGTTAAAAAATGTAGTGAAATTAGCTAAATGTTTTTTTTTTTTTCTGTATCTGTCTGGGTCTTTTCATCCATGTTGTTTTTATATTTTCTGGGAATGAAACTCTGGTGTTTATTGTAAATAGATATTCAGTATTTTCATGTATTTTTTTATTTATCACTAAATATAGCTAAACTGCGGTGGTGGTGCTGCAATAGCATTGTCACCTCACAGTAAGACATTGTCCTGTTCGATTCTCAGCTAGAGCGCCTTCTGTGTGGAGACATGCGTGAATGGGCATACCTTCATTGAAAGTTGTGCGTTAGGGCTAGCAACTTGGCACATAAAAATCTACTGCCAATCATTAGCGGACCAGAGTTCCGCTGTGGTGACCCCTAACCGGGAAAAGCCGAAAGGCACACACACACTAAATATAGCTAAACCTTTCATTTTGGCTAGTCTTTTACAAAATATTTAACCTTTGAGAGTACTTGCATTTATTTAGTGGCACAGTGGCTCCATGTTCCTGAAAGTCTGGCTGCTTGGTTAAACACTAGCATTTGTATAAGTACTAATTTTACTAAGTGTAATTGGGTACTCTGGAAAGAGTCTTAAAGTAGCTGGCTTTGGGTGTTCTGGTGGCAGCAAATCTACTTACAGTATGGGTGTAGGTGGCAGAGTGGGTAAGCTGTGCTAGCCTTTCCCAGGTGTGTGTGTGGGTGTGTGTGAAAATCAAATGTCAAGGAGAGTGTGTGTGACAGCTACTTTGAACAGGGACATTGACAGCACTGATTTCAAGAGAGGGTGGTGAAGGACTTGGCTTGGAACACCTGGCTAAGGACTCAGGTCTATAGTGGCCAGTGGGGAGTCTTATTTGGGACCTGGAGAGAAAGCTGAGCCATAGGACTAGAATGTGCATTATCTGTGCATTCTTAAGGGAAATTGTACTTGGTGCAGAGGGCTGCATCTGAAAATATTGTATGTGTCTATTTTTCTCAAAATGAACATTCCCCACCAATGCCAGTGGTGAGGACTGAGCCTCCTTGATCACTGTTCAGAGGACAGACATCACATATTGGTGAGCAGCATTGTGGATATTAAATGAACTTCTGTAGCCTGTAAACATTTGTCAGTAAAGGTGTGTGTACTCTCTGTAGCCACAAGGTAAACACAAAAAGTTTCATTTTTCACAACAGTTTTATTTATTTATTTTAGTTTAGTTTAGTCAGGGAATGCAGGCAAAGATCTCAGCAGAGGATTATGGCAAGCTGACAGTGAACCAGTTGACTAAGGTGTGCGAGTCCAAAGGACTGGTCCATGCCAACCTGACTAAAGAAGCAATGATTTCAGCCTTAGTTGCAGCTGCAACACAGACCAGCAACCAGGAAGACAACCAGTCTGGTGATGGGGATGCACAGCCCTCAGAAACAGGACAGTTCACCTTTACCTTAGTGGACTTAAAAACCCGTCTGGAGTTAAAGGCTTCAACTGGATGCAAAACATCTGGAATTAGAATTGATAGAGAGACTGCAGCATTTGGAGGCAAAAGAATATGAGAAGCAGCATCAACATGAGTGGGAGATGCTGACTCTTCATCAGGGTCATGGAGGTAATGGGGAAGAGAATAACTGAACCTTGGTAACAACAAAAGTCAGTACATTTCTTCCACTGTATACAGAAGGTGATAATTTGCATAGTTTTATTCATATATTTGAAAGAGTATGTAAACAGTATAATGCTGACCAAGTGCTCTGGGTACAGTTCCTTACTCAATGTTAAAGCTGTAACTACTGTTTCTAAATTTTCTGGTACTGCTTGTTTAAATTATGACAAGGTTAAACAATGTTTATTGAAACATTTTGGGTTAACACCTGAAGCTTACAGAAAAAAAAAAATCATGAGCATAGATGTAGGGCAGATGAAAGTGTATGTGATTATATTGCTAAGCTGGACACTTAGTTTCATAGGTGGGTGAGTGGGTGTCAGTTCACCAATTTTGAAAGGCTGGCAGAATTTTTTTGTGAAAGAACAAGCTCTTAGCACTTTGCCAAGGACATGAGAATCTGTTTGGCAGACCAGAAGTATAACTCGACACATCACCTGAGGAGAAAAGGAGACCTCTACTTGGCATGAAGGGCACCACTGCACAAGAAGGGGATATCCAGTGCTGCACATGGATGTAGGGAAACCCATGGTAGTCAGCCTAAACCACCAAAAGAGTCCACCTGTAAAAGGGGAAGCCACTAGTTCAGGTGCATGGCTTGGATCAGGGTTTAGATTATTTAAATGTAACTAGAGGGGCCATGTTACATACAAATGTCCACTGAAGCAAGGTGGGGACCAAAAGGTGAGGGAGCCAACAAGTGAGAATAACAGTATACCAGTGGTAAGTTATCTGAAGCAACAGGGATACCATACTGTCAATGATGTTTGTATTTTATCTTAGTAGATCTAAAGCAGGCCGTTGACAAGAGAAACACAGCTGGTGATATAACCACTCTGAAGCCTGCAGTGGTTAAATAGGAGCAGTGCTTGCTTGGGCAGTTCACTCCAGTCAGAGCTTTAGACGGGACTCCATTCCAAATACTTTTGGCCAGCATTCACCTTGACTGGGAGGGTGGAAAAGGAAGCAAGCAAGTAGGTGTGTTTTGAGGATATCCCTGCAGATGTCTTGATAGGGAATGATTTTGATAATACAATACCTTGTGTGCATGCAGTTGCACTCAGTCAGGCTTGGAGACAGGCATGTGGGTCTGGTAGACTGGGGGAAACCTGAGGATGAGGCTGGTGATGTGGCTATTGCAGGTAGAGAGCTACCCTGTAGTAGTGAGCTTGAAAGTGAGTCACAGCTGCTGATAGGTACTGATGTTCCCATGGACAGGGTGATGACTGCAAGGGCAGAGGTAAGTGGTAGTACCTAGGCTGATAGTGAGGCACTGCTGTCAGACGAAACCAGACTTCCTGGAGCTGGGAAGGGTCAGAAAGGTAGAGTTGAGGTTATGAGGTTTGACGGAGGTAGCTAAGGAGGCACCTGATTGTTAAGGAAAAGGGGAGTCTGGATACTGGAACAAAGGATTACTGTATAGAGAGGGACCCCTGAGGGAGGGCTAGAGGGTGAAGTAATACAGCAGTTGGTAGTTCCCAGAGCCTACTGACTGGCAATTCTAGCCATAGCCCATGACATTCCTTTTGCAGGTCATATGGGCATAAAGCATACCAAGATACATATTATGCAGAACTTTTATTGGCCTGGAATTGCAACAGATATAACAAGGTACTGCAACACTTGTGTCCAGTGCTTAAAAGTAGGTAAGGCAGGAGAGAAGGTCAAAGCTCCTTTGGTGCCTTTGTCTGTGATTGAGGAGCCATTTCAGAAGGTAGCTATGGACATTGTGGGATGTATGAGTATCCCAAGTTCCACATGGAATAAATATATCCTAGTAGTAGTAGATTAAGCTACTAGATACTCTGAGGTACTGGCTCTATTCTCCATTAAAGCAAAGAAGGTGACAAATGCTTTGTAAGATATTTTCAACAGGATGAGTAGGATTCCCAAGAGAAATACTGACTACTGACTGACAGAGGTGCCAATTTCATGTCAAACTTGCTGGTTTGTCTGTGTGAGTGCTGTGGAGTGAAGCACGTAAAGACTACCCCTTACCACCCCCAGACTAATGCTCTTGTGAAGTAGTTAAACTCTACACTGAAGACCATGCTAAGGACATTTGCAGGCCAGTTTAAGTGAGAGAGTGGGACACATTTCTGCCCCATCTGCTGTTTGTATACAGTGAGGTACCCGAGGAATCCACAGGATTTCACCCTTTGAGTTGCTGTATGAGCATAGGGTGAGGAGGCCCTTGGATCTGATATGTGATGAGTGGGATGGTGAGTGTGAATCCCACAAGAAGTCTGTTGTGGCATATGTCCTAAACCTCTGGACAAGGCTTAGGAAGCTCATGGGTTTTGCTTAGGAGAACCTGGCAGGAGCCCAACAGCAGAAAAAGGTCTTGTATGACAGAAATGTTTGAGCCTAAGAGAATGTTGTGGGACAGGAGGTTATGGTGCTCATTCCTGGCAGACACAATAAGTTGCAGGCATCTTGGGAATGACCCTTCAAAGTGGTAAGGAAGGTCAGTGATGTTAACTACATGGTAAAACTGCTAGGCAGGATGCAGTGGCACAAAGGGTACCATGTTAACATGATGAAGCCTTACCATGATAAGGAGGCCCTTGAGTTGATTATTTATAGTGGATGGCAGGAGAAGTCTGAGGGAGATCTGGTGACTGATCCCCTCAGTTAGACTTGGACTGACACCTCAGTGGAAGGAGTAGCAATGTTCCAGTGGCTATCCCCTACCCAGATTAAAAAAATCTGAGCAGTCTTTCAGGAGTTTGGGGACATGTTGACTGGGAAACCTGGGTCCACCCACCTGGTGCAGCAGCATATGGATCCAGAACCCCACAGACCTATCAAGCAGACCCCTTACAGGATGCCTGAGTGAGTCAGACAGACTCTGAGGGAGATGATACAGAAAATGTTGGAACTGGACATAATCACGGAGTCCAGCAGTCCCTGGGCTTCCCCAGTGGTGCTGGTACCAAAGATGAATGGCAGCACTAGGTTCTGTGTGGACTGCAGAAACTAAACAGTCACACAGAGTCAGATGCTTGCCACATGCCTAGGACAGATGAAGCCTTAGAGCAGTTGGGTGGAGCTAAGTATCTGACTGCTATTGATTTGAGTAAGAGCTACTGACAAGTGCCCTTGACTCCCACCACTAGAGAGAGGTCAACCTTTGTGAGTCCTTTTGGATTATACATTACAAAGATGCCCTTTGGGATGAAAAATGCCCCAGCAACCTTCCAAAGACTGGTAGATCATATCCTAACAGGAACAGGAGATTATGCCCTTGCTTACCTGGATGATATTACCAGTTACAGCCATTTCTGGCAAGAAAACCTTCAGCATGTCAGGGATGTCCTGGGCAGATTGCAAAGGCAGAGTTGACCATTAAGCTCAATAAGTGTCAGGTGGGTATGGCAGATTTGTCCTACCTAGGTACATAGA
Organism: Protopterus annectens; assembly: GCF_019279795.1. Classification (NCBI taxonomy): domain Eukaryota; kingdom Metazoa; phylum Chordata; order Ceratodontiformes; family Protopteridae; genus Protopterus; species Protopterus annectens. Next base: position 550,036,193 of record NC_056736.1, on the reverse strand, counting down.
GTTGGGAGTGGAAAGATCAGGCCAGAACCTGCCAAATTGGAAGCTACTCAGGCATGGCCTACGCCTGTTACCAAAAAGCAGATAAGGAAATTATTGGGTATAGTGGGGTACTATAGAAAGTTTGTTCCCAATTATAATATAATAGCTGCTCCCCTCATAGACCTGAGAGGAAAAACAGGCCAAATAAGGTTGTGTGGACCCAGCCCACGAGCAGGCATTCCAAAAGCTTAATGGAGCTTTGGGAGGACCTCCTGTGCTATCCAGTTCAGATTACAGCAAAGAGTTGTTTGTGCATGTTGTGGATGCTTCAAACTAAGGGGTGGGATCTGTACTCAGCCTGGTTTCCTCAGATAGAGAAGAGGACCCTGTTGTATATCTGAGCCATAGACTCAAACCTAGGGAGAAATGTTATGCAGCTGTAGAAAAAGTATGTCTAGCCATATTAGTTTGGGCACTGCAAAAACTTCAGCCCTATCTGTATGGAAGAAAATTCAATGTGGTGTGAGACCACAATCTCTTAACATTGCTACATTGAGCCAGCCAGTGAAATTCCAAGTTATTAAGGTGAAGCCTAAGGTTGCAGGCATATGACATGACAGTGCAGCACTATAGTGGGGTCAGCAATGCCAATGCAGATGGACTCTTAAGATAGGGAATGGATTAATGTGTTCCCAGACAGGCTCATTTCTTTCAGGCAATGTTCATCCAGGGCCACATAAAAAACTAGGTAGCTTGAGTTTTCAAAGGGAAAAAAGATGTGATGATGTGAGATAGTACCAGTTGTGCTGGGGGAGTAGGGCAGTGCTTGTGTAACATATGCCATCATATCTAGTTGCAGTATTGTAAATAATTATATGCCATTTGAATATCAACCTGATTTGTATGGATGCTTGTGTTAAAAATGTTTCAACAGTGGGTCCTGCTGGACAGAAAACAAATATACTTGCATGTCAGACTCCATTGTTGTAAATGATGAAATGCATGTATTTTAATTGAGGATTTTGGAAGGGAAGGGGTTAAGCTCAGCCTGGCTAAACTTAAGAAAATAGCCTGAAATTAAATGACTTGGTTTAGGCCATAAAGATTTTATCTCACAGGTCTGAATGCAGCCAGAGATGCAATGTCTGTGAAAAGCCTGGGCTGGGATCCTACTCTATTTTCCTTAGTGGTGAACTAATTGCCAGCCTGGGGTCCCAGGGAATGTCTTGTTAGTTTCTGCATTAAGGGTAGAAGTGATGGAATTGTTTTACAGTTTCCAGATGTTGTACCGATCCTTAGCTAAAGTTCTTTGTGTGTATTGTGACAAATCAGTGCCAGATCCTGGCTCAGTTTCTAGTGAGATTATAGTATGGGAACCACAGAGTCAGCTGACCAGATAGGATGTCATTCTGTAGGCAGCACTGAAATTGTATTTAATACTAGTGAGAGATGTGAGGTGTGCACTCTGTTTTTGGACCTGACAAGACACTCATCCACTGTCATCTTGCCTTGCTTTAGTAAGTAATTAGGGAACACTCATTCTTCAGTCAGTTGAAAAGTATAGTGAGATTAGCAAAATGTTGTTTTTATAGCAAAATTTTGTTTTTTTTCTGTATCTGTCTGAGTCTTTCCATCTATGTTGTCTTTTTCCTTATGCTTCCTGTGGCTGAAACTCTGGTGTTTATTATAAATACATATTCAGTATTTTCATGTATTTTTTTATTATTTATTATTAAATGTATTTAAAGCTTTCATTGTGGCTGGTCTTTTAGAAAATATTTACTCTTTGAGAGTAAATGTATTTATTTAGTGGCTAAATTTAAATTATGTGGCTTAATTTAGATTTAGTACTAATTTTACTAAGTGTAATTGGGTACCCTGGAAAGAGCCTTGAAGTAGCTGGCTTTGGGTGTTCAGATGGCAGTAAATCTACCTTATAGTCTGGGTTGACGTGGCAGACTGAGTAAGCTGTGGCAGTCTTTCCCAGGTGTGTGTGTGTGTGTGTGTGTGTGTGTGTGTGTGTGTGTGTGTGTGTGTGTGTGTGTGTGTGTGTTTGAAACTCAAATCTCAAAGAGAGTGTGTATGACAGTTTTGACTAGGGACACTAAGAGCACTGATTTCACAAAGATGGTGGTGAGGACTTAGCTTGGAACACCCGGCTTAGGATTGAGCTCTATAGTGGACAGTGGGGAGTCTTATTTGGGGACTGGACAGAAAATGTAGCCCCAGGACTGGACGGTGCATTTTCTGTATGCTGTTAAGGGAAATTGTACTTGGTGCAGAGGACTGCATCTGAAAATATTGTGTGTGTCTAGTTTTCTGACAGTGAATGTTTCCCACCTGTGTCAGTGGTGAGGACTGAGGCTCCTTGTTCTCTTGCCCAGAGGAGGGACTCCACAATAGGAACTTTAACATTTTTAATTTAAAGAAACCTGCAGGTTTCACCTAACCAAAATAACTACAGGGTTGTTGGAATTTTATATTTAATTATTAATGTTTGTATAACTAATCCTTCACTAGGAACCTGCAGGCCAGTTGACTTCCCTTGAGTCGACACGCTCACCATGTTTTCTAAGGCATACATGGATGGATACGCAACAGTATATGACAAGTGTCCTGTGTGTTCTTTCTAAAGTTTACCCACTAAAAACTGAATAAAAACCTAAAACCTTCAAATTCTTACTAACAGAGCTGTATCCAAAAGCTTTAGCTGTTATCCACATGAATTCAGTATTGTCATCCATTTCCCCAAGCATTTACCATTTTTATTTTGAACCAGCTAACCACTTTGCCCATCTGGAGGTAAAAGTTAACACATGAGACACATGGTCCATAGTGTACCTGGCAAAAAATGTCATCGGAATACACGATGTATTAGCCCATGAAAATCCGAAAACCACACCAATCAATCCAACACTAGCATTGAACTGAAAAGATTAGAAGATCTGAAGAAGTAAAGTTGAAAGCACCACAGAATCTCCATTCTAACATAATGGTTGTCCAAGATAAGGATATAAATCTGGACACTATTTAAAGTACTGGTTACAGTACTACATAAAAGCAAAAAGGCTACACCAAGATTTATTTTTGGTGTCGATATTGGTGGTAATTGAATGCTTTGTTCTGTAATAGATTGGATATGCAAACTGAAGGACTAATAGTCACAAAAGGGTAAAGCTTTGTGATGGGAGCATCTCCCATGGCTAGCCCCTTCACAGGGCCTGTACTCAACAAGCCCCCCCCCCCCCCCATGGGGAGGACATGCCCAGGGAGGGATGAACTCAGGGATTGCCCCCATTTCTAAATCATATAAGCTCACAAAGTATCCTTAGTTAACCATTAGATTCAGAGCAGATCTCATCTGTATCAGCAATGAATACAACATTTTTGAGGACATAAATGGTTCCTGAGTTTCCTTCATCATCAATAGGTCAAGTTTAATAAGTTCTGTAATTTTTAGCAGAGCACAAGAAATTGATATTGATGTTCCACTCCGAATAAGAGCACCACCAGGAAAATATAAAGAAGCTATTTCGAAATTAGAATTATTCCTAAGGGAACTAGACAGTATTCCTGTTCCCAAGAAAGCTAGAGATTTTCTTAGTTTTTTTGTTGTTATTCTTACCCTCTAATCCTTTAAGAGGTTTGTGGCATATGCCTCTGGGAATACCAGGAACTGAGTGATACACTTTTAGATTATTAATACTACACTTTTCAGTAAATAATAATCTTTTAAGTGATACAGACATATTGCTTTTGTTTGAATTTGGGCCCACACACAACAAGGATGACTGTAACATTTGCTAATGCAATATTTCACAACCTATTCAAGCAGGTACATGTGTCTGGATATATAGCGTATGCCTTTTCATTTGTGACTGTGTGAATCAATTCAAGACTGATGTCCACAGATTTGATAAAATGATTTCCAAAGCAGGGCTCTTATGAAATGGGTATCAATAATACCTGAGCCATACTTTCTCCATTCCTCTCTGAGGAGCTATTGTCTTGCCAGAAGCACCTACCTATTTCCTTCTATTTCTGCAGAAGCTATACAGAACATATAAAAAAAATAAAATAATGAACATCCTGTTACATTGGCAAGTCATGGAATTGTATCTCCTCATAACAGGCCACTATACCTACTCAACTCAGGTGGGTCATGAGTCTTAAAAATATTCCTCTAGTCAGCTTCTGTCTCCTCATGTGACTATAAAGGTGATGGCATTATTCAACAGTGTGCAGCATACCAGTTCTAATGTAAAATGACTCCATCAAGTGTTTTTTATTGTTGATATCTCAGTTAAATTTCAAATAATATATTGACAGTGCTGGGCACGTTCTTTGTTATGGTTGATGGCAATCATAACTAGAACATTGCCACAAGCAAATATGACATGAAGATCTCAATAATGTTGTTATCATTCAATGCTGTCCTTGATGTAAATTAACTTTAAGAAGTACATAATACCTTGATGGCACATATATTTAAAAAATATGAATGTTAGTGCATCAGAACTGAACCCATGACAAAACAAAACCTGAGTATTAACTGCTAATGCCATAGTAAAACTAAGGTTTTGGAGTTCAGAGATAAAATAAATACCATGTATGGGTGCTCTTTTTACACATTTTCTGAATTGTTCTGCCATGATTATTTTCTTTATTAGCATGTTCTTCAGTTCTTTAGTCACTCATTAGCATATTTTGCTGCTAACCTTCATTTTGCAACTGGCTGCGACATGTACTGATGTTTGTTGAATTGCAACCCATTCCCTGTCACTGTATATCTCACAAACAAGCTTAGTGTGATGTAAGTGTTCATGAATCCTTGTCTGTATCTGCAAACCACATTTGTCATCCATGGAACTGCGTGCTACAACATTATAGAAAGCCAAAGCTTGCTCATATAACATGCAGCCAGACCACTCAGGTTTATTCAGTTGCATTGTGTTCAGAGAATAAAATCTTTGGAGAAGGATAAAGAGACTTCAGTCTAACATTTCTCTCAAATAAAAAAAATGTATGCACACTCAGTTGATGAATGCTTGAGCCATGTTTACAACAACTGGATTTTCAGAAAAGTGTGATATGGAAACAAGTCAGGAGTTTTATAGAAAATGTGTGAAATATAGAAAAGTGGTAGATGTTCAAACATTTAGAAATTTTGTTTGCCTGAAAATCAAAAGAGAAGTAACCTGGTTTATTTTTTACTGCAGTAGATCCTCTGGGCCTTACAGAATGACATTGGCATTTTATAGACTGAACATGCCTGTTTTTCAATTACCCAAAGTCCTCTGCATATAAATCCTCGTCTAGGCCTATAATTATCATGTTTTTCTCTTATATGTAAAATAAACAGAAACCTCATTTAGCATGGTCAAAGGGCCCAGTGAGGATTCTAGGAAGATTTTTTTTTTTTTATATGGACTATTTCAAACTGGTAACTCTGAAGTAATACAAATTGGAGCCATTACTGTAGTCTAGTCATACATGTGGCTTTGGGCCTACATTATATTCATGTGTACACTAAGAGTAGCCTCTGCAATAGGTATTGATCTTTCTCTTGATCCACACTGTGTACATTGAACAGGACTTCTATCTACCAGGACATACATGGAGGTGGTACTTCCAAAATATTGTGTTGGTAAGAGGAAAAAGTACGTTCCGAATCCTTATATATATAGCCTCATACATACTGGTTTGTGATGATGGTTACCAACAGCAAAGATGTTCTTTTCTCTATCCATGGGTCTTACCAAGGACTTTAAAACAGAGCTCTGTGGTATAAGACAGCTGTATTACTTGGATGTAAAGATTTACTTATGACACATATGTCATAGTTTTGATTCACTGATATATTTATATATTTTTGTTAAATAAATAATGGAAAAATATAAGCTGCCTCGATGGTAAAGGGTATTGTTAAAACACTGAGGCATATTTAACGTTTAACTCTTTTTTTCATTCATTGCTGTTTTCTCTTCAAGTGATAAATGCCATGAGACCAATGTTTTTGAACATGATTCTTATGAACTACCTGGACTTGTTAAAAGGTTAGGTTTATTTGCTTTTCTTGCTTCAACTTTATAATTATTTTAATGTCTGTGGCTCAAAAGGCAGCACACTTGACTTTGTTGCTGGAAGATCAGTCAGCTTTGGGTACCATTCCCATCCAAGGTGCCAGGATTACTTTTACCAATACTAACTCTGTAGTGGAGCTTAAGAGGAGAGATGTACTCCTGTGTGTGCCTTTCTTCAGATGAGATGTTAAGCCAAGACCCCATCTGTTTAATATGATGAGGTACTTACGTATTATCGCAACCAGATTTCCGCAGTAATTCCATTTGCTTTCTGATGTCTGCATGGTACCGAAACTGTAATGAAAACCAAGCAGACACAGTTTTCTTTTACACTGAAGTTTGTTTAGGCAGGGTTATAACTTCAACATTTGAAAAATTAATATTTTGCTGAAGGTTTTGCCGATATTTGTGTATTCTCGCAACCACATTCTCCGACAGGTCATGTATGCAATTTCTTGGTTGGGAACTTTGCATTCACTGCAAAAATATATGAAGAAGAGATAACAGGGGCTACTGATAGACACAGACAGAGATACACAAGAGGAGACACCAAAATAAAAGGTTGTTGTGACACGGTGATGAAGTTACTTTTCCCAGAGCCGACTGCCAGTTGGTGTCATTTGCCATTACTTCCCGAAAGCCATTATGCACCCAGATGGGGAACTCACACCAGGGAGAGTATTTTAAAAGGGGGGGATATGCCATCCTTGAGGATGTCAAGTATGACATGGGGATGAGGACAGTATGCCACAAAGCAGGAATCAGATGTTCCAGCTTGTTAACCTTCCAAAATGTAGGACAAAGTCACCTGTACCCAGTAAGGACATAACATAAGAGCTTACGCTAACTTCCACACTCCTAGCCGTTATTCCCAATTGTATGTATGGCTGTTATTTGACAGCATTGGCTGACAAAGAATATTCAGTGTGAACAGCCTTGCAGGAAGTTACATGCTGCCAGTAAAGAGCACAAAGAAACAACAGTATGTTGTGTACTTTGTGTTGATAGCCCTCCTGAAAACAACCTGTTTTGTTAAAGAAAACACACTGTATTCCATTTGAAGCACATTAACAAACATATTCAGTGAGTGGGAAACAACCGCTGTTGGCATGAAAATCTGGTTGCGATAATACGCAAGTACCTACGATGGTAGTTCAATTTATATAAGAAATCCCATTACTCTTATAAAAATCAGTAGAGGAAGTTCCCCACTGCCCCAGCCAATTTCCCCTAGATTTTATCTATACCACCTCACATTTCCCCTGAAAAGAGGCCATTGGCCTAGAGAGACTCCCCAGTCAACAAAATCATAAAAATAAAACAATAAAAAATAATAAATAAAAAATAAATAAGTAAAAAAAAAAATAAAAATAGTCTGTGAGCTCCAACATGAATAAGCAACACCAATTGGTACTCTTTTCCATTATAGTCTAATCACCAGCTTTGCACCAGTTGAATGGAAAACAGCCACCATTATTCCCTTACAAAAAGGGAAATCTGTGCATACAGACTACCTGGACTTAGTCAAGGCATTTGACACTATCCCCCACTCAGGCATCTCTGACAAACTTACCCAGCTAGGCATCAACCCTTATATCATTAGAGGTGTTGCTAACTGGCTTACTGATAGAACTCATATAGTCAAAATAAGGGAATCCACTTCCGACACCAGACATGTAACCAGTGGTTCTCCACAGGGATCCGTCCTGGGACCTCTACTGTTCAGAATCTATTTCTCCTAAGTACAAGCAAAAACTAAAAGTCTGTGGCTGATAACATTTGCTGATGACTGCAAGCAGGGAGCGGTCATTGAATCTCCAAATTATGTCAACATCTTACAAGATGGTCTTACTCAAGCAAATAATTGGTGCCAAAGTTATGACCTTAATCTCAATGCAAAAAAAATATATTATCATTCCTTTCTGTAAAAGTTTCAGCTAACTACCACATCAATGACAGCACATTAAGTATGCACTCAGTGGTGAGAGACCTGAGAATATAGTTTGACAGCAACCTTACCTTTGACCACCATGTCTCCATGGTGGTAAGAAGGGCATTCTGTATTGCTCATCTCATACGTAAGGGCATTGCCTCCAGAAAACTCTTGGACAGGGACAATAGGTGCTGATCGTGGAAATAAGGGTAAGAACTTGGCTAGGCTTGTATAGGCCCTAGGGTCATTAGCCTAGTAACTTCTTGTGATCCAATATATATGTGTGTATATATATATATATATATATATATATATATATATATATATATATATATATATATATATATATATATATATATATAAAGTGATGTTTGGAGTACAAAGTACAGCTATTAGAATGTAGTAATGCATTTATTTTTCTCAGTGATTTAGGATGTTGGTGCCTTTCCCAATCTATTCTTTTTGCCACCTTATCAATTTTAATTTTTTTTAAGCGAGTGATGTGGGTTGCCTATACTAAGTCAGAATACTGCATATTCATTATTTTTTTGGTCTTTAAATGGTTTGACGGTTAATTCAAAGCAAAATCTTCCTGTGGCACAGATTATAGTTCTTTTTTCAGAACCTAAGGGCAGTAAAACTGTCTTTTCCTGTTCTGTAGTTGATGCTGTGTGCGAATTTGATGAAAATTGCTTATACTTTTGTCAGTTAATAAATACCAGCTTTAACAAAGCAGAAGTCTATCATATAACAGAGAGATGGTATTGTCCCTTTACCTTGGGGTATTGGATTCTGCTAAGCTAGGATTACTCATTTAAGTGTGTATAGTTATTCTGCTGATTTGGTATCTGTATGTAAGCTTTTGTATAATTATGATGTTCCACTCATAGATGCATGCTGGTAGATAGTATGCTGTTAACACAAGCCGTGTTTTTTTTTTTTCTAAATGCTTTTTGTTTCCACACTTAGCAGACATAATTTATTCTCCAATTAGTCTCACCTTTTTGTTTCCAATCTATGACAATATGGGCAATGATTTGGACAAGAGCTGATCACAGGGAACTGCCTTCCAGTCAGGCAGGAGGGCAACTTTACATCAGACATTCACAGATTATCAACCTAAATGTAACCTGTTACCACTGAAGAATTCACTAAGCCATCATCACTGACCATCCCAACTGGCAGCTTTAAGGTCCACAGGAGAGGGCTAATATCATCTCTGGCCATCCCTGTCAGCCTTTTAGTCAAATGAAGGATTCCCCAACCACATCATCTCTCACTCCTCATATCTGTCTAGAGATGTTGTGGTAATCCCATGTTAACACAGATATCTGGGCATGTGTATTATTTCTAACTCCACATTTAGGTAGTTTCATGAGCACTTCTATCACTAGAGGGGTCTAAACTGCCTTCCCACTGCATATGTGTGCTCTCACACATGATATTGAGCACTACCATCACTGTCTTGGTATCACCAGGCCTATAACCCTGGTCCAGTCCAATCCAGTACCATGCAATCAAAGTAATCATATAACTGAAATTGTATCTCACACCCAAAGAATGGGTGAAAAGGCACATGATGTTGTTCCTTTGCCATATTCCCTGTCTAGTGTCTGAACCATTATTTGAACTTAGGTCATTTAAGCTATAGTCAGTGCTGCCTGTGCAGTATGGCATAGAGTCAGAATATGTGATGGATTTTATTAATTATGCTTATTTGTTTGATAATTTAAAACTGGTTTAAGAGCCCAGTCAGATGAAGCAAGGTTTTGTCTATGCTAAGAAAAAAAAAACAGCTTGAGATTTTTTTTCTTCTGCAGGACCAGCACCACGTCTCCTCTGTTGGCACTCACTTGGCCTATTGATTCCATCAGGTGAGAGCGGAGTATCTCTCAGCTGGGCTACAGCCATACAATCCATTTGTTTCTGCTTAGGCAGCCCAGTCAGCCTACTCCTACCCCACTAAAGAGAATGAGGTGGTGGACAGCAGTACAGCTTGTTAGTCCTAGAAAGTAGACTTTCTCTCCTCTATTAGAGCACTTGCTCTTCACTCAAGACAGCTCTCCAAGCTTCACTATATAAAGCCAGCAATAGAGGCATGCCTATATGTGCTCATCTGCTTGCTTGCATGTGCACAATGGATGCACATGGTCATAAGCCTGTGTGACACAGTTGTAACACCTAAAGTTTCCACTGGTATAAGCCATGTCGCAAGCCAGAACCACCTCTCTTCTTTTGAGATGGATAAGCCTGTGACAGACTTTCATTCCCATTCAACAATGTGGTCTCCACCAGGCACCTGTTCCCTAATCAAACTCATTTGCCTGGGCTATAGTCAGTCCTTTATCCTTATATGCCACTGGAACCAGGTAAACAGCTCAATACCTCATTATTGAAAGAAACAGCATTTGTGTAGGCAAGAATATGAGATGCTGTACAGATAAGATATACACTCATTTTATTCATTATCCTGTTACTCAGGAAAGAGGCATAGTAATACTATACTGATACCCATGTGTGCTGATCATAATCTTCTAGTTACCTGGTCAGATGAGACAAGATGACTGCCTGGTTTACACAGGTATATAGTTGGGCAACTTTTTCTATAGGCTTTGTTTATCTATGATATGGTTCCTAACCTTTATCTTCTCATCACATACTATTAGATTTCAGGATACTGGCAAAAGGGGACCTATTCTAGTAGGGGATTTTAATTGTTTAACTGTTCTCAAGGGCAGAAACTGTAAAACAAAATCACAGTTATCTGCTTTGTCAAGATTTTTTAACAGGGATATGACAGGTGCAATAAATTTTAAAATTATGCAACATTCTTTGTGCACATTATTCTCACCATGCCAGTCTGGTCAGTGGGAATAACAAATCAGGTTTTGATATGGCCCCGTTTTTCTTTTCAGATCATCGCCACCCCCTAAATTTCAACATGACATTATCATCCCTGTGGTGACAAAAGATTGCAAATTCAAGTAAACTTTTCAGAGATGTTAATCCTGAAACGGTGCTTTCAGAGAGAAATTTTAATTCAAATCTCTCTCTCATCTTGCAAGTTTCAATTAAAGCACTTTGCCATGACCAGTTCTGGAAATCAGTTTAATATCTACTGAAGCAATAGGATTTTGAATGAGAAGTTATAGTCAGAGCAGAAACAGTTAACTAGAAAGAGAGAGCAGGGACTGTATTTGGCTGGGGACTAAGATTTAAATAGCTAGAGGAATGGATTCAAAGAAATTTAACTGGAAAAGTACATTTTCACTAGTTGAAATTTATGTGGTACTGCTCTTCCTCATTGTCAAAGGCAAATAAAATATTGTAGTGCAGTTGTATTTACCATTTAGAGTTCCTGATCTCATCTTTACAATACCTATGTGTCTTTGACAACTGGAGTCATCTAAGTTTATTACTATTTTAGGAGCCATTTGTGTAGATGTGGCAAAAGTGCATTTTCTTCCATAATAGTCTATGTAATTGTGAGCCCACCGAGGCAATTTACAAACTCTGAGGTCATATCTGAGTCTTTAGAGCAGTTTGTCTGAAGTGTAGTAGCTCTACACTTCTAAAGATATGCTAATTTCACTAATATCTACTGTGAAAGGAATAGAACTGAAAATGCTATGCTAGACGAATATTTGTGGAAAACTGCAGTGAAAGTGATATAAAATTGTTATCTGAATTGTCCACTGTTTATAAAGTATTCCTTTCTTCAGTTATTGCCACTATATTGTAATTTTCAGAGTTTGCCAAGAGTTTCATATCACCCACTTATCCTAAAAGCCTATGAAAATTGGAGAAATAGTAATTAATAATATATAAATATCTTCCACAAGGAGATTTATACACTGCCCTTTATATTAGTATGTATGAGTGTATGTGTGTATTTATGTACATATTTATTTATTCATTTGGTATTTCTTGTGGTTTGTTGCCTGAAATAATGTGTTGATTTACAGATGATACTCTTCAAATGTTGTCTAGGTGCTTAAAAGATTAACTTTCAATATGCAAATAAAAAGAATCAGAACATTAAAATAGAGTTTACAAGGACTAAGCAGCTGTGGTAGATAATAGTACATAAAATAACAGAGTTATGCTATATCACAAATTAGTGAAAACAAAGCCACCTCTTATTTACAAAGGTACATAGGTTCATAGGATGATACTAGACTAATAGCCTGAAGGCCTTATAAGCCTAGCCAAGAATTTCACCCATGTTCCCACTAAGTCAGCACCTGTTTTCCCTGTCCAGCAGGGACACAGGTGGGATCCCAGGAAAATATTTTCTGTTTCCTATCCAGTCGTCCAGGCTCCTCTTAAAGATGGCTAGTGAGGTACTCTGCTTGACATGGAGAGGGAATCTATTCTACAGATGGGGAACTCATTGGGACACAGATCTATCTCGCCAACAAGTTGTATTAATGTCATAGACCAGGCTGAGGCCTTATGCGCAGGTTGCATGAGTGGAATTTGACTTACGGATATGCAGCAACTCCATCAAGGCTGAGTCTGAGATGGCTTTATATGCCAGACCCAGGTCACCTCTGAGCAGTCTATATGAGACTGAGTAGAGGGACAGGGCTTTTAGCCTACCTGTATAGGATAGGTGTTTGAGACCCTGGATTTTCCTGGTCAGGAACCTCTTTGGTCTCTCCAACTGCTGCATGTGCTTGGCAAGGTATATGCCGAAAGGACCATTGGACTCAATTATGGCTCTGATAAGGGAGGAGTACAGGGGATGTCATGACCTCCTTGTTCCTGAATGAAATACCCTTACATATGAGGTGGGCCATGTAGAAAGCCTTCTGTATAATAGAGGCAATGTGGTGGTTGAAAATCAGGTTGCTATCAACCTGGGTGCCCAAGTCCCTCATGAATGATTGCATACTTAGTATGTTGTTATTAATGTGATAATTAATGGGGAAGCCATTTTCCCCAAAGGAGATAATGATGTATTTCTTGGCATTTAGTTTGAGGCCATGCTTCTGGCACCAGTCACTACTTTGTGTAAGGCCCTCTTGGAGGATGGTCACATCACTAGAGGAATTTATGACAGTGCCCAGCTTGCAGTTATCTGCAATCTTGGCCAGCCACAGATCACTGGTTTTGGCTTGCACCTCAGAAAAGTATATCCCAAACAGTAGATGCCCCAAGACCAATCCTTGAGGTATGCCACTTATTACGGGTCTACTACTAGAGGTGGGTTCCCCTATTTTGACTGAGTGGGTTCTAATAGCGAGCCAGTTATCTACCCATCTGACAACATATGTGTTGATACCTGGCTGGGAGAGTTTATTTGTTATGCCGGAGTGGGGAATCATGTCGAAGGCTTTGTCTAGGTCAAGGTAGGTGGTGTGCACTGCAATCTCCTCATCCATGGCTTTGGTGACTGTTTCGCAGAAGGCAACCAAGTTTAACAGGCATAATCTCCCTTTGACAAAACCAAACTGTGTGGGATCAAGCATTTTGAGGTTGCCAATGTCCTTGTTTATAAGGTCCGTGATAATGCACTCCATGGCCTTGCAGATGCACAGGCTTTGGTTGAATAGGGTGTCTAGTGGTGCTGAGAGCTCTTGCCTGAGTTCATGTAGGACACTGCCAGGAATGTTGTTGGGTCCCATGGAGGCTGTAGGTTTTGCCATTGAGAGGAAACTAATGACCTTCTCCCTGGTGATGAGGGCAGTGGGGCAGGTACTGGGGATGTCCTAGTTTACTGATGGTGGACAAGGAGGTGAAGTCTTCACTGAACTTGTCTGCCAGCAGGTTGGCTATATCTATGGCATTTGTGTATGTGGTATTCTTGACCACCCATTCAGAGCAGATTTGGGAGTTGCCCTTGAGACTGCGGACATATGTGAAGAAGGCCTTGTGATTGTCCTTAATGGATGTGGCCAATTTGGACCCAAAGTTAGCCTTAGAGGATTTCATCAGTGACCTAATTTGCTTGTTCAGACAAAGGAGAAATTGCTTCCAGCTTGGCACCTGTTCCTTCCTAGTACTAGACAGCAATTGTTTTCCTTTTATTATAAAGTATGTTTATTACTGCTGTCCACCAGACAAGTTTACTCTTCCTTGAGGAAGGTGATTTGGTCCTGTCAGGTATTGCAGAGTCCATGCAGTTATATAGGTGCTCATATAGTTTTTTGGTGTAGGCTTGAACATTAGTGCTTGTTCCAGCTGAGGAAATGGTGGCTGTGAAGCTGCTTAAACCTTCTCTCAGGAGATTGTAGTCATCTTTGGAAAAATGTTTTTGTTCAACTCTGGCGGGGGGGGGGGTGATCAGGGGAGATCTTGTCTTGAAAACGATTGCTTTATGGTTGGATCTTATCAAGCAGGATGACACTGTAGGGGTGCTACAGTGGCTACTCATGTTGGTTAGTATCAGGTCCAGGATATTTTCACCTCTTATGGGGTTGTCGACCAGCTGATCCAATTTATTGGCACTGATGAAGTTGAGAAATCTCTGGGCATTTGTGTGTGAGATAGAATAGGTCTTCCACTCTATGGTTGGGTAGTTAAGTCACCCAGGATCAGGATAGAGGGTTGAATCTTGATGGATTCCAGTAAGTCCAGATAGGTGGAGTGCGCCTCCTGAGTCATGGTTGGGAGTCTGTAGCTACCTATTATTTGAACAGGTGTTTGTCAACAGTTAACTGCAGCTGGAGTGCCTTTGGTGTATTATACTGTTTGACCAGCCTGGAGGTGTATATGTCTTTGATAAATATTGAAACTCCACCTCCTTTGGCTTTGTAGCCCTCTATTTGGGGTCTGAAAGTATGGTAGGACAAGTAACCTTGTAAGGCTGGAGTGCTCTCCGCAGCTTTGAACCAGGTTTCAGTGACTGCTCAAATGTCAGCATCTTCCAGGGTGAGGAATGCTTGCAATGAGTGCAGTTTCATGTTAAGACTCCTAGTGTTTAGCAGCATGACCTTTAAATTTCATTTAGAAGAATTTTTCACATTGGTAATTTTGTCCTCATGACTTTACCTAAAAAAGGCACTATGGGGGAGGCAAGAGCCTTTGCCAGAAGCCTGAAGCCCAGGGGAGACAGATGAAGGCCATCTCTGGCAAAGCATCGTGGTCTGTCTATCATGTCTTCCCAGGCTGTCAGGTACTGGATCCCATTCAAATGACACCAGAAACTAAGCCAATTGTTAAAGTCAATATTTTTTTTTGTATTGAGGCATCATTCTGGGTGAAGGTAAGATGCTGCTTAAGGCTAGGGACATACCTGCCTGGGACACATATTCAGCGAGCTCAATCATGTCTCTCTTCATATACTCCAGAGAGGTATGTCTCAAGTCATTCACACCAGCATGGACTATGACAGAGTCATAAAAGTACCTGTTGTTGAGAGACTTGAGTGCATGAGTAATATGGTGGATTCTAGCACCTGACAAGCACCTTATCGTGACTTTCCCCTTGTCTAGCCTGGTGATGGGCACATCTGTGTGTCTCACGATAGAGTGTCCTATGACAAATATGTTGGGTTTGTGACTGGGCCTTAGAGGCTGTGAGACACAGGCATGTGTACTATGTGTGGTGCTTGGTGTGGTGGGTTGTGATGTACGTGTGTACTTTTGCCTCAGAGGTCTCCTTTGTTTAGGTATAATTTTGTTGAGAACCTCTACATATGTAGGAATGTACTGTACAGGTGTGGGTGGTGTTAGAGGTGTGATGTTTGTGATGTCTGTGCAGACAACCTTGTCAGTGTCAGATGTACTGGCTTGTGATTGAGACAGTAAGGATTCTAGATTCTTAATGTAATTGCATCTCTCACATATTGTGTTCCTAGGTAGTAGAAGAAGAGGGTTGTCCTACATGAGGCAGTTGCTACAGTGTCTCAGGATGCCCATATCAACCAGACTAGTAGGAGAAACCACAGGAAATTGTCCATCCATGGTTGTCAAAATCTGTGGAAGAAAGGTCAAGGATGGTAGAGTGGGCACTATCAGAATAGAGTACATAGAGGTGTGAGTAGTTCTGGATAAAATCAGCACAGTAGTTGCAAGGGAGGGCGTCAGTTACACATGAGTGCTGGTAAGGAAAAAATGCAACTGAGATACCCCACAATGGGTTAAAACAGCACAGCGGCAGTGCGCAATGAGCAAACAAGTGCAACACTCTACTAACACAGGGTTTAGATACCAGAAAAGGTGAAAGAATCTAGAAGATCGAATTACTACCCAGTCCTGCTAGCCCCTGCTATTTCAACCAATCACTCGTGCTAGAGAAGTTAGGCAGCCCTGTTACTCACAGCAACAGAGAAGACAAGTCCCTACTTGCATAAGATGGCTGACAGAAACACAACAAACTCAACAAGCAAAACAAACAGGCCTGGATACAGCAGGCCTCTATCCAGACTAGGCTACCTGACTAGAACACAGAAGCCTCACAGAAAATGCACAGAAAAGCACAGATAGAGCACTCACAAACAGAAAACACAACTCTCGGTATGAACAAGCAGTTTACAGTTAAGTAATTCAATAAAAATGCAATTGCAATAATGAAACACTATCTAGTAATTAAAATACAGTCAAAACAGTATAAAACTGTACAAAGCTGCAGTGAAACAGTAAAAAACCTTTATAACAGTGCAAAATGTAGTAGATTAGCTGTGTAGCGCAACTATAGGTGTTAAGAAGTGCAATTCAATGAGATAGATTTATTTACCAGGGAAGTCTGACAGGGCCCATTTTAAGCAGAGGCCTGGGGCAAAACACTCCAGATGCGTGTCTTTGGAATGTGTGAGGAAACTGGAACACTTGGAGGAAACCCACATGAATGTAAAGAGAACATGCAGACTCTGCACAGAAGGTTCCCCAACCAAGAATCAAACCAGAGAACATCTTGCTGTGAGGTGACAACACTTACCGATGCACCACTTCACCAACACCTGCCTATAGGAGTTGCAGAAGATTGCTGCATATTTTTTTCAGTTATCCACAAATGGGTATGTAAAGCACACGACTTACAAATGGCTTTTACAGCTTGATCATGAGGTAAAGCCTGAGTGATTAAACAAAGACAACTGTGAGTAATCCTATAATACCCATGCAGATGGGGTGGATTATTATTAGAATACAATTATATTCTTTAAGAAAGGAATTGCTTCCTTTTATTAAATAATGTCATTCTACAATGTCCCTTTAGTGTTCTTTCACTTCCTATTCTTCATGCAGATGTACTGTGCATGTGTGCAGCACCTACATCTGCAACATCAAAGCACTGCAAGAGATGTGAGTGAGACAAGAGTTTGCCCCTCTCAGAAAATGTTCTGTAAAACTCTGGAGAGCTGAGAGATATGGTTACCAGCAAAATGATTGCCCATTCAACCGATAACCTTCAATCTCAGCTGTCCATACTTTTAAAGAATGTCCCTAATATTCCTAGTAATTGACATTGAAATTCATAGTAATCACACAGTGGTTGAAACTGCAGACTTATTTAAGGACCAGGGTATATGGGTAGATTCAGCTATGAGTCTTTCTAATCATATCAACCAATTTGTTAATGATAGTTATAGAACTATAGGTTGTATAAAAAGATTTATAAAGTCTAGGAAATCAAAAATAATGAAGTCATTGTTTGTTAGTTACATTAGATCCAAACTTGAGTATGGAATAACAAAATGGAAACCCTGTAAGAAAACAAGCATGAGTAAACTGAAAAGAGTACAATGGAAATATACCAAGGGAATCCATGGATGTGAAAATTTAAGTTATTGTGAAAGACTATAATATCTGAACTTGTACAGCATCTCTTACAGATATCTAAGAGGAGATCTTATTCAGGTATATAGGGCATTTAGTGACAACTACCTCTGGGAATGCTTGGAGTTAACAAAAAGTACTAGAGAATCATCAGATAACCTATGTAGAAGATTTTATAGGAACGAGAAGTGTACTAATTGGTTCTCTGACAGAGTATCTGATGCATGGAACAGACTACAAATTACATTAAGGCAAGTACTAGTTTAGATATTAAGAACAGCCAGAATACTTAATGTGAGAACAAGTGTCTTGGTATACTGGCAAGCTAGAAGGGCATGAATGCCCATGCTTGAAATATTTGTATGTATGCATGTAGTATTTTTGCCCTGCCCTACATAAAATGGTTTATTGTCATACTAGTGGAATGCATCTCAATAGAAAGCCTAACTATTCTAGAAGACGTAAGCTACCTGTCTTCTTTCCATTGGGATAAGGTTGATTTACAATGGGTATGCCTGAATGGGTTGTAGAATCAGTGTAGATATTTTCCCGTGCAAAACACTGTTTATTGTAGAATAGCTAGTTTATGTATAACTATTGGAAGCTGTACCTTTACAATAAAGTTGTTTGTTCCTTGAAGATCATAATCAACATACTGGAAAGTGATGGGAATGGAGGCCATTCAGGTAATAGCTGGATGACTAAGGCAATGGCAAATCATTCTGTCTTGGATCAAGAGTGATAGCAGGGGATAGTAAGTCTTACAGTTGTGATTGTCAGAAGGGAGCCACAGTTCCTGGTGCCTAAGTATGGGGAAGGCATGGCTGGGAAAAGCAAGCTTATTATATTATCTTCCAAAAACACTTCATCCCTATTGCGAAAACAAAGATGGTATACTGAGTTATGGTAATTAATCTTGATAGCTAAGGAGGAGGAGAAGAAGGTGGAAGCTGACAGTTTAAAGAAGAAAGACCTCAGCAGCAGCTACATTGATGCAAAGTCATCTAACATTTAACATCATAGAACTATGGTGATCATATACAGGGGCAAAGACATTAAATCGGAATATTTTGTTGGCTGCAGTTTAAAGGATGGATTTTTTTTTTTTTGGGTTGGTTGCTTTTTTTTAGGGGGGGGGTTATAATCAGGGGCCGAGGGTTGCAGTAGTAAAGTTACTTTCTTAAGAACAGCTGTGGAATCAGGAAAAAGGTGAGACTTTCCGTACCCCAGATAGCAGTTTTTGCTATAAATTTTGATTGCTCAATGCAATGACTAGAAGAGAAGACTCTGTTAATGAATATATTCATGTGTTTGAGATTAAATTGCCTTTTTTCTGACATCATTTCTACAGATGGTTAGAATGATATCTGAGATGAAGTCTTCTGGAGACTGGATGGGTGACTGAGGTTTGCTAAAAGGTGTGTGCATGATGGTCATGGTAGAAGCCTTGGGAGATAAATATATTTCAGAATGTTGGACTCTAAGAGTGAATATCCTTTTGTTCCTCAGTGCTTCCCACCTCCCTGTTTGCATCTTCTCTATGAAGTTCACACAGCCACGTTCTCCCATACCACTGTCTTCTCCTCTGTTTTCCACATCATGTTTACACTCCTTTTTAGGGAATCCTCAGTTTTGCCATTATCTCTTTCAGGAACTCTTTGTGGTTGACATCTATTCCTTTTTTTCATCAATACATGTGAATATTTTCTATTTCTTGCAGTGCATGAGGCTATATGCAGGGCGCACCACTCCCTTTTTTCCTGCTTAGTCTTAGTTTTTCTCTCCCTACTGTCCTCCCCTTGCCTTTCTCTGTCCAGCTTTCTGATATCATTCTACAATTTTGTGAATCTTTCATCTGACATGCTTACTGGCAAATTTCCTTCTGTGTACATTATTAGAGGCTACCCCATCATTCTTATTGCATTGACCCCCCTCCATCTCCATAATTCTATTAATTTTGATCCATCCATGTTTACTGTAGGTCATTCTTTATTGTTTCTGAGAATGTGTTACCCACTGAGATTCTTAGGTACTTTGGGAACTCTATTTCCTGTAAGATTTCACTTTGCTCACCTTTCTCAATTTCTGTTCTGACCACCCCATCTTCTTAAATGTTTCAGCAAAGCATTGTTGTCTGCTGAAACCTTGATAATACCTTCAGCGCTAACTGTGCTGCTGCATCTATGTCATCTGACGACAACATACAGACAACTACAAATAATAGAAATTTTGATATGATTCTACCCCCTGGTATCTTTTAACTGCACTAGCTCCTTCCTTGTTTCTAAATTTAGTTACTCTATCACTTGTGTAAGCAGACCTGGTGACTTTGGCTATCCCTAGCTGGCACTCTCTCTACGCCTCAGGTCTGGATACGTCTCAGCTGGTTACTATCTTGATTTCTGTAGTCCTGAACTTTGCCTTTATCCATCTTATAAATTTGTCTCTCATGTTCCTTGTTTTTCATACTTCCCTCAGGTATTCCCATCTAATTGTGTTGAATTCTTTCTGGAGAGGTTACAAAAGACCATACTCAACTTTGTTTCTTCTTTTTGCTCCTTCCACCTTATGAATTCTGAATTCTTTTAGAGCCCACCAGTTCATCTCTGCTCTCATCACTTGAAAATCCATTCTGGCCCACTTGAATTATCTGTGGGAGAAAGTTATCTAACCTCTCTCAGTCTAGTATAGTTATCAATATTTTGTTGTCGATATTTATGAGTGCGATTGCTCTATAGCTGCTTACCCAGTATCTGCCCCTCCCTTATTTTGATATCATCACTACTCCAGCCCTTTGGATTAAGTCTGATATGTTACCTTTCCTGCTAATCCTCTCAAATTCTTCAACTAGAGTTCTCCATATCATATCCCTTATATTTGTAGAGTTATACAGGGTATATCTGGTCCCAAAACCTTTTTGTCCTTCATTGCCATTGTTGTCTTCCTCATATATTGTACGCTGATGTCCTTACTCAATGTATCTCTCTGGCCTTCTTGTAAATGGTACTTGTCCCTGTGTTCGAAACATTCATTTATGATGGCTCTCCAGATGTCTACCCTTTGTATGTTTCCTGAAAATAGCAAAACAAGCTCAAAGGCACACCAATGGCACGAACTCCAAAAGTCTCATATAAAAAACCTTTATTGTAGCAGAACTGCACCAAACAGTAAGCGCTTTCACGTTAAAATAACGCTTCTTCAGACTTCAATATCAGGTGGTAAATTCTAAGCAAATATATACTACAGTTGATAGAAACTTAATTAATCAATCAAATAATTAATGGGGAAATGCTTAAATGCTTAAAGTGCCAGTGCTCAATATGTATGGTATAAAACAAGTATATGGACATTTAGAAACATAAACAATACCTTTATGCAAAAAACTAAATATTTAATCTAAAAACACCTTCATGTACACATTAAAAATGTTTAATAATTTAGTGTTTAAAAGCTTTGGCTGCTAAAAAAGGTTTTAATGTGATTTTATCATTTAAACCATGTATATGTGCCTGGAGTCTAAGGAT
Source organism: Protopterus annectens (assembly GCF_019279795.1). Taxonomy (NCBI): domain Eukaryota; kingdom Metazoa; phylum Chordata; order Ceratodontiformes; family Protopteridae; genus Protopterus; species Protopterus annectens. Next base: position 550,014,952 of record NC_056736.1, on the reverse strand, counting down.
CCACCTATTCTCTACCTCTTCTGTGCGATTCTTAACATTCCCTAATCTACTATCAACCTTAACTAATTCTAAGACTTTAAACTTAAAATGATGTGTGAATCCTTTGTCCATAACATGTCTTGCTAAGGCATTGGTAGCATCTTCTTTATTAATTGCATAGATGTGTTCTCTTATACGCTCACGCAGGGTACGGTTCGTTTTGCCTACATAATACTTCAGGCATAGTTGACATTGAGCTAAATATATTAAGTTCTTAGACCTACAGTCAGCATAACACTTAAAGGTATAAGTTCTATCAGTATGAGGATGGATAAATGCATTTTCTGTTGTTATAAACCTGCATTGATTACATGTTCGACAGGGGAAGGTGCCTTCCCTCTGTGACTTGAGATATTCTACATTTGTCCTTTCATAGCATAGAAGTCTTTTGAGGGACTTCATGTTCTTGTATGCTATGTTTGGTGTTCCTTCAACTAATGTCTTAATTCTCTCATCCATGGTTAGAATCTTCCAATTGTTCTCTATTGTCTTTTTTATCTGACTGTTCCTATTCGTAAAGGGTATAACAAGTCTATTTTTGGAAATAATAATAGTGGTAACAGACCCAGCGGAGTTAATGCTCAGCGGATAAGCAAAAGCACAAAAATGTAAAATAAAACCAAATACCGCTGAGCAAAGCAATGAAGGGTACCAAAAGATACAGTCTCAGAGACCTTCTAAATCCAATGGCTAATGAAAACTGACAAATCAGTAACAGGCAGAACGTAATAAAAAGCAGGTTTATTAATATAAATAGGTTAGCGCTTTCGCAATAGCTTCTTCAGACCTTATCACATGAAACATTAGAAATCACTGCTTTAAATACACAAAAAGGCGCCAAAGTCCCATAAACATCTTAAAGGTATAAAACTCATAGAAGGCACATTGAACAACAAAATAGGAAAACACAATATATACATAACTGTAAATAAAAAACATATATATGTATCTTGTTAAAACCATGTGAATATATACAACTGTAATAGTGATTGGAATATAAAAAGTGATAAAAAATATCTAAAAATCAAGTTGGTATGATACAGTGATGTACACATACTAACGTCTCTTGATCACTAACCTCCTGGATTTCAACAATGGGCGTAAGGGCACCCTCCCATTCAAACCTGGTACTAGATCAGCCCTGAATTTAATAATCCAGTGAATTTCCCTGGTCTCAGTATAGTTGCTGATGTCCCCTCTCCTATGTGTTTTAAAAATCTGTTCTAATATCCTGAACTTGAATTGGTGTGCTATGCCTTCCTCATTGGTGTGCTTGGACAGTGCATTGTGTAAGTTACCCTTCCTCGTATGGTACATATGTTCTCGGATCCTGTCCCTCAACGTCCGATTGGTCTTGCCTACATAGTAGGCTGGACATGATGTGCAGGAGGCGAGATAAACCACATCTTTGGACATGCAATTACCTTTCGTTCGAATGTGGTATATGCCAGATCCATAGGGATAAACAAAAGCAGGGTCAGTCAATATGTAGGAACAGAAGTTGCACTTGTTGCAAGGTGTCATATAGGGGCCTGATGAAGTGGAAGGAACATGATGTACTCTTGGATAACAGAGCAAACTCTTGAGATTCTTTTTGTTTCGATAGACAAACTTAGGTCGATCACCTGTTAGACCCTTGATGGTGGGATCTACTGACAGGACATGCCAGTGCTTGGAAAAAATATCTTTGACTGTGCCAATGTCTCTGGTATAATAGATGGGAAACATAATTTCATTGTCTATATGAAAACCATTCTTATTCCGATTGTATCCCATGTCACCTGTATATAATTCCATCGCCCCTTCTGAAAAATAGGGTTTTGCTCTATTCTCCCTGAAGTTCTGAATGTCATCCATCCCTCTGGTAATGTCCAAGCGGCTGTATCCACGTTCCATGAGCTTACTGCCGAGGTCTTCCAATTCACTTTCCAAATGAGAGTCTACAGGTGTATATCTAGAGATCCGCATGGACTGTCCCTTCACTATGTTATTGTAGACATAGCCCGGGTCAATCCATCTCGATCATAGTTCAGAAGACTCGGAGTAGCCGGGCCCTCGTCCTGTTCCACAAACAGCGCTAGGGGATTCCTCTCAGTTCTAAGACAGTCAGCAAAACGATCCAAAAACGGACGTGACATCACCGGTGCTTCCTTATTACTTGGCAGTGTATATGGCAACTCGATAGATGTTGGTTCCCCTCCGATCATGCCTCCACGGGTTCGTGCAAGCTCGTAGTAACAATAATAGTGGTAACAGACCCAGCAGAGTTAATGCTCAGCGGATAAGCAAAAGCACAAAAATGTAAAATAAAACCAAATACCGCTGAGCAAAGCAATGAAGGGTACCAAAAGATACAGTCTCAGAGACCTTCTAAATCCAATGGCTAATGAAAACTGACAAGTCAGTAACAGGCAGAACGTAATAAAAAGCAGGTTTATTAATATAAATAGGTTAGCGCTTTCGCAATAGCTTCTTCAGACCTTATCACATAAAACATTAGAAATCACTGCTTTAAATACATAAAAAGGCGCCAAAGTCCCATAAACATCTTAAAGGTGTAGAACTCATAAAAGGCACATTAAACAACACAATAGGAAAACACAATATATACATGACTATAAATAAAGAACATATATATGTATCCTGTTAAAACCATGTGAATATATACAACTTTAATAGTGATTGAAATATAAAAAGTGATAAAAAATATTTAAAAATCAAATTGGTATGATACAGTGATGTACACATACTAACGTCTCTTGGTCACTAACCTCCTGGATTTCAACAGAGGGCGTAAGGGGACCCTCCCATTCAAACCTGGTACTAGATCAGCCCTGAATTTAATAATCCAGTGAATTTCCCTGGTCTCAGTATAGTTGCTGATGTCCCCTCTCCTATGTGTTTTAAAAATCTGTTCTAATATCCTGAACTTGAATTGGTGTGCTATGCCTTCCTCATTGGTGTGCTTGGACAGTGCATTGTGTAAGTTACCCTTCCTCGTATGGTACATATGTTCTCGGATCCTGTCCCTCAACGTCCGATTGGTCTTGCCTACATAGTAGGCTGGACATGATGTGCAGGAGGCGAGATAAACCACATCTTTGGACATGCAATTACCTTTCGTTCGAATGTGGTATATGCCAGATCCATAGGGATAAACAAAAGCAGGGTCAGTCAATATGTAGGAACAGAAGTTGCACTTGTTGCAAGGTGTCATATAGGGGCCTGATGAAGTGGAAGGAACATGATGTACTCTTGGATAACAGAGCAAACTCTTGAGATTCTTTTTGTTTCGATAGACAAACTTAGGTCGATCACCTGTTAGACCCTTGATGGTGGGATCTACTGACAGGACATGCCAGTGCTTGGAAAAAATATCTTTGACTGTGCCAATGTCTCTGGTATAATAGATGGGAAACATAATTTCATTGTCTATATGAAAACCATTCTTATTCCGATTGTATCCCATGTCACCTGTATATAATTCCATCGCCCCTTCTGAAAAATAGGGTTTTGCTCTATTCTCCCTGAAGTTCTGAATGTCATCCATCCCTCTGGTAATGTCCAAGCGGCTGTATCCATGTTCGATGAGCTTACTGCCGAGGTCTTCCAATTCACTTTCCAAATGAGAGTCTACATGTGTATATCTAGACATCCGCATGGACTGTCCCTTCACTATGTTATTGTAGACATAGCCCGGGTCAATCCATCTCGATCATAGTTCAGAAGACTCGGAGTAGCCGGGCCCTCGTCCTGTTCCACAAACAGCGCTAGGGGATTCCTCTCAGTTCTAAGACAGTCAGCAAAACGATCCAAAAACGGACGTGACATCACCGGTGCTTCCTTATTACTTGGCAGTGTATATGGCAACTCGATAGATGTTGGTTTCCCTCCGATCATGCCTCCACGGGTTCGTGCAAGCTCGTAGTAACAATAATAGTGGTAACAGACCCAGCGGAGTTAATGCTCAGCGGATAAGCAAAAGCACAAAAATGTAAAATAAAACCAAATACCGCTGAGCAAAGCAATGAAGGGTACCAAAAGATACAGTCTCAGAGACCTTCTAAATCCAATGGCTAATGAAAACTGACAAATCAGTAACAGGCAGAACGTAATAAAAAGCAGGTTTATTAATATAAATAGGTTAGCGCTTTCGCAATAGCTTCTTCAGACCTTATCACATGAAACATTAGAAATCACTGCTTTAAATACACAAAAAGGCGCCAAAGTCCCATAAACATCTTAAAGGTATAAAACTCATAGAAGGCACATTGAACAACACAATAGGAAAACACAATATATACATAACTGCAAATAAAAAAACATATATATGTATCTTGTTAAAACCATGTGAATATATACAACTGTAATAGTGATTGGAATATAAAAAGTGATAAAAAATATCTAAAAATCAAGTTGGTATGATACAGTGATGTACACATACTAACGTCTCTTGATCACTAACCTCCTGGATTTCAACAATGGGCGTAAGGGCACCCTCCCATTCAAACCTGGTACTAGATCAGCCCTGAATTTAATAATCCAGTGAATTTCCCTGGTCTCAGTATAGTTGCTGATGTCCCCTCTCCTATGTGTTTTAAAAATCTGTTCTAATATCCTGAACTTGAATTGGTGTGCTATGCCTTCCTCATTGGTGTGCTTGGACAGTGCATTGTGTAAGTTACCCTTCCTCGTATGGTACATATGTTCTCGGATCCTGTCCCTCAACGTCCGATTGGTCTTGCCTACATAGTAGGCTGGACATGATGTGCAGGAGGCGAGATAAACCACATCTTTGGACATGCAATTACCTTTCGTTCGAATGTGGTATATGCCAGATCCATAGGGATAAACAAAAGCAGGGTCAGTCAATATGTAGGAACAGAAGTTGCACTTGTTGCAAGGTGTCATATAGGGGCCTGATGAAGTGGAAGGAACATGATGTACTCTTGGATAACAGAGCAAACTCTTGAGATTCTTTTTGTTTCGATAGACAAACTTAGGTCGATCACCTGTTAGACCCTTGATGGTGGGATCTACTGACAGGACATGCCAGTGCTTGGAAAAAATATCTTTGACTGTGCCAATGTCTCTGGTATAATAGATGGGAAACATAATTTCATTGTCTATATGAAAACCATTCTTATTCCGATTGTATCCCATGTCACCTGTATATAATTCCATCGCCCCTTCTGAAAAATAGGGTTTTGCTCTATTCTCCCTGAAGTTCTGAATGTCATCCATCCCTCTGGTAATGTCCAAGCGGCTGTATCCACGTTCGGTTAGGTTGGCATATGAATTCGCGCATGGGGTTTCCATTGCTACCCCCTTTCTTTGTAAATAGTAATTATTCTCATAAACCATAACGTTATTTTCTAAAACTATTTCAAGCAATGACGTCCATCTGATTATTTTATTGTTTTCTATACCATAATTCAGAGGAAATAGTCTCAGGAATTCAATGCCTATGTTATTAGGGATCGATGTAAACAAAGATTTTACATCTAAAGTGACAAAAAGATCACCAATTTCAATAGAATTCTCTTCATTACATCTTGCTAGTTGTTCTATAAATTGTTGTGTGTCCTTTAAAATATGTTTAGTACTATTAACTATAGGTTTAAACTGCTTGTCCAAGAAAATCGATAAAGACTCAGTCAACCATCCCTTACTAGAAACAATAGGTCTTAAAGGTGGGTCGTTAGATTCATATGCCAACCTAGTGTTGGCATATTGGGAGGAAGCCTATGTGCTGAATAACACAGTTTTCAATGAACACATAATACATTATTGCCGTTTTGTAGATGAAGTTTTTTTGCTATGGAGAGGAACAGAGTGTCATTTGAATGAATTCATAAAGTATATCAATGGGACAACTAATTTCTTAGAATTTGATAGTACCCATTCACCTGAGTTGATACAATTTCTTGATGTTCAGTTAACAAAGGGACCCAACGGTATAAGTACGGAAATGTATAGGAAAACATGCTGGAGGAACAATTTACTCCACCGGACCAGCATGCATCCTCGGCATATCCATTCCAACGTAGTATTGAATCAGACACTAAGGGCCTCCAAACTGACCACTGATGAGTCAGTATTTGAAAAACAGAAGGAAATCCTAAAAAATAACTTTGTACATAGAGGATATAATAAACAAGATGTGCACAACACTATAATTATGGCAAGTGAACTGAGATCAGATAGGGGTCGACCGTTCTACCATAAAAAATCAAACATTAATAATATGAATAGGAAAAAGGCAGTTATTTCCAAAAATAGACTTGTTATACCCTTTACGAATAGGAACAGTCAGATAAAAAAGACAATAGAGAACAATTGGAAGATTCTAACCATGGATGAGAGAATTAAGACATTAGTTGAAGGAACACCAAACATAGCATACAAGAACATGAAGTCCCTCAAAAGACTTCTATGCTATGAAAGGACAAATGTAGAATATCTCAAGTCACAGAGGGAAGGCACCTTCCCCTGTCGAACATGTAATCAATGCAGGTTTATAACAACAGAAAATGCATTTATCCATCCTCATACTGATAGAACTTATACCTTTAAGTGTTATGCTGACTGTAGGTCTAAGAACTTAATATATTTAGCTCAATGTCAACTATGCCTGAAGTATTATGTAGGCAAAACGAACCGTACCCTGCGTGAGCGTATAAGAGAACACATCTATGCAATTAATAAAGAAGATGCTACCAATGCCTTAGCAAGACATGTTATGGACAAAGGGTTCACACATCATTTTAAGTTTAAAGTCTTAGAATTAGTTAAGGTTGATAGTAGATTAGGGAATGTTAAGAATCGCACAGAAGAGGTAGAGAATAGGTGGATCCTTAGACTCCAGGCACATATACATGGTTTAAATGATAAAATCACATTAAAACCTTTTTTAGCAGCCAAAGCTTTTAAACACTAAATTATTAAACATTTTTAATGTGTACATGAAGGTGTTTTTAGATTAAATATTTAGTTTTTTGCATAAAGGTATTGTTTATGTTTCTAAATGTCCATATACTTGTTTTATACCATACATATTGAGCACTGGCACTTTAAGCATTTAAGCATTTCCCCATTAATTATTTGATTGATTAATTAAGTTTCTATCAACTGTAGTATATATTTGCTTAGAATTTACCACCTGATATTGAAGTCTGAAGAAGCGTTATTTTAACGTGAAAGCGCTTACTGTTTGGTGCAGTTCTGCTACAATAAAGGTTTTTTATATGAGACTTTTGGAGTTCGTGCCATTGGTGTGCCTTTGAGCTTGTTTTGCTGTTTGCTATCTGCTGTTTTTGCTCTTCGAAGGCACTCAATCCAGCAAAGGTGACTGTTTTCTTCTTAGTTTCCTGAAAATACCCTACATCCTTCCTTCATCTTCTTCTTCTTCTTCTTCTTCTTCTTCTATCGTTCCTTTTTTCTTTCTAGTCTTGCTATATCGGTTCCTTTTATCTGTTTTTTGCATTTTCTTTTCAAATGTTTCTCCCTTACTCCCAATTAATCATTTGCATTGCTCAGCCTTGATCACTATCATTGTGCTAGTCTCTCTGACCTCCCTTTCTTCACATATTGTAGTTTACATTTTGGAGAGTTATTGCTCTAGCTCTAGTTCCTTGCTCCCCTTGCTCTTTTGACTCTTGTAACATTCTTTCTCATTCATGATCACCCACCCCACTGAGGATTTAATGCCACCACACTAGTGTTTACCCAACACATCTATATGTTTCATAATCTTTTATTCCTCCCTGTAACAATCTCTGCCATTGTGTTTTTCCTGTTGTGGTCTCTTTGTTTATAGCTTGATCATCATCATCTAGTCTTCCTGTCCTTCTTTCAACCTTCACCTGCATTAGCTCTAATGCATAGTCTGTGATGTATCTCTTTCACACTCTACCTCTCTTGTAAGTATAGTTCTTCTACATTCCCTAATAAGTTCTCTTTCTTTAATGTTCTGTCTAACCTGCTGGCCTGTGCTAGGAAATTTCTAGTCTATGTGTTTTCCATCATTTCTAGGTACGGCTCCTTCTATTTATCCTTTCAGACCCTCCCCAAGCAGTGATTTCTCCAGGTCTTGTTTCATTATTATTATATGTTATGTATGATATGAGAATTGTTATAGTCCTGTCTTCTGAATACTCTGTCTCTGTGTGGGTTTACAGCTAGATTTAAGTCTCGTCATATGATTGCTTACCCTTCTCTCCTCACCTCTGTCCTCTTTTTAATGAATTTTGAATGCAACATCCCATCATCCTTAAATATAGGTATATGTTCCTTATCCTCCATATTTCCCATCATACTCACTCTTTCTAAACATAGAAATCTATTGTCCTTGACCACTTTTGTTTGTTATACTGTTACATGTAGCCCCTATCTGCATAGTATTACACCTCCCCTCTTCTCCCTAATGCTTTCGTGTGTACTATCCCACTAGGGTACTTGGTGAAAAGTGTCTTCTCTCCCTTTCTCTCCTTTAATTTAGTTTTTTGCAGAAGTATTGTATGCTGTCCTGGCCTTCTTAGCCTCTTCTTGAATTTCCTATTCTTGATGGGCTATGATACACCTCTTAAGGTCCATAGTACCATATTGATCTTTATTGGTGTTTCTTCATGTAGCCCCTCCCCCACTACTGTAGAATAACTTTATCTCTTTAAGGCTTCTGCTAGGCAAACAGAGACATCCTTGGGTTCTCCCATATACCTTTATGTGTGTCTCAGAATGGTAAAGGGCTTTGTTTAGCAGCTATAGTTCTGCCAGGCTTAGGCCTCACATGCCCTCATTTGCTTTCCCCTCCTGTTTTAGCACACAACTGTCTCTCCTTTATCAACATATATCCCTCAATCAGTTATCTTATTTTACTTATGTGGCCTTAACCTTCCTGTTCTATTACATACAGTTACATCTGCGGCTGATGTTTAAAATTGCTGTATATATATTTTTTCAGTTTTACAACCCCCAACACATACCTCTTCTCATGACATTTATCTCTTTTTATTGAGCCTTTCCTTCTCTTAACATGCTTTATATTTCCTGTTGTTGCCTTTGTTATTGTCCCAGTTTATTCTACTTGTCGCAGTCACTGTTTTTCCCATGGTCCTCACCTCTCTTCCATCCCCTTTTTTAACCTTCCTATTATATGCAGTGCCAAGTAAGAAAGGTGTTTTGCTAGTCTCTTTTATAGTCCAACATCCCTTTTGTAATTTTTTTGTGCCTTTAATGATAGTATCTCTTCTTTGCTGGTCTTTATTCTGCTCTACCCATCTACATTTGTCTGTTACTAATATCTTATGCTCACCACTCGTATCTCCTCGGTATTATTATTTTTGTTTTTTTTATTTTTCCTTATACACTTTTATCCATCTGCTATATGCAGTCTGCTGGACTGATGTTTTTTTTTTTTTTTTGCATGTTTCTCCACTGTTTTAGATTCAGTTCTGGCTTTCTACTACTTTCAAAGCCGTCTATGCTTGCTCTCCTTTCTAAATTTTAACACTGCTCTCCATTCAACCACATGTCTCATTTACAGACCGCTTCTGTCCTTCTCTTCTGCTAATTTGTTTGCTACTCTGTAGGCTCTGGCATAGTGCTCTTCCACAGATGAGCACTCCAACTTTTTAAGAATCTGTCTTATCTATCATGGAGTGTTCATGTCTGTAGAAGCATCTATTGTGTTTCCCTTTCTTTTGTGTGTTTCCATCTCTTTTCTCTGCTAACCTTTTCGATGCTCCTGCTTCTTTCACTGTATGTTCTTAGACATCTTGTTAGTTTTCTTTTTGATCAGTTTTGTAACTCTCTCTCTCTCTTCTCTCTCTCTGTCTCTCTGTCTCTGTCTCTCTCTCTTCTCTCTCTCTGTCTCCCTCTCTCTCTCTCCCTCCTTTCCTCTCTCTGTCCTCTTGTGCCTTTCTGAGTATCTTAGGATGGTACTGGGCTTGTTAAGCTTCTTGTTTGCTTTTCTTCCGCCCTCTTGCTCTATCTCAATTGATGTTCCTGGCAATGCTGGTTTCTTCCATTCTTTTTTTCTAGTAACACTTCTGTCAGATTTTTTCCATGTGAACTATGTTTCTCACTTTGCCCTTGCTCTATGTATGTTCTGCTGCCTTTGCATTGTTAGCAAGATGTTTGAACCCTATATAATACTATTAATTGTTTTGCCTCCTCATCTGTGGCAAGCTAGCTCTCTCCCCTCCCATAATTATTTTCAAAATAACCAGGTACTGGATCCATGATTGTACTCCCAAGTCCTTCAGTGGGGGAAAAAGGTTAGCCTTTTCTTTTTCATAGTGATCTAAGTAATCCTTGCTGGATCAGTTTTATATATTTTCCATGTAGAGGATGTTCCTTAGTACTTTTGCTTGTTGTGTATACTGGCTAGTGTGTGTCTGCCCGAGTTACCTTCACTCGGTATTCTCTGTAACTGTTTCCTGAGGTTTAGGCAGGTTAAATATTATTTGCAAGATGTTAATGCAAAGGTTTCACAACATTGGTACCCATATCCTTTCAGAGAGCCCTATTTTGCAAATATCTCCTCAGTTGGTCCTCTTTTTATGTCATCCAGTTTCCCTTATTGTTTTTTTTTTTATCAGTCTTTCTATTTCACTCATCCTTTGGATGTGGATTTGGATTTGATATTGCAGAGTTCCTCTGTCTTCTTCCAAGTTTTTTTTTATTTTTTCCTGCCATTTTTCTGTCACCTTTTGCTGGCTTTTGATTGTTGCTTTCACTAAGTGTCAACTTGCAGCCAATCCCATTAGAGTCTGAATCAGTTTGCATAGCAAATCCTTTTGTTTGGCTGCTCTAAAAGCCTTCAGCTGCTACAGCTGGTGTAGTTTATCTTACATTTTTTTATTCACTGGTTGCTTTTGGTGCCATTTTTTTCCCTTGCAGTCTTTTTCTGGAGCTCAGAGCCTAAGTATCCATTTTCTTGGGCTCTCTGGCAACTATCCATCGTAGTGTAATACTGTATCCACTGTATAAAATCAAGCTAGTACTTTTTCAAGTGATAAATAGGCATTATTTAAAATCATACATTTCAAGGTTGTGGCACAGACAATGCCAATATACTGCATATTTTCTGGCAATGTAAATATACTAAACAAATGTTGAACCTATTGTTCAGCAACACTCAGAAGTATATACCCAACTAGGAAACTATCACATAGCATTTTTATCCTACGCATCTCAACCTCTAAAATTCTTAAACATGAATTATCTATTCTGATCTGTTGCTTCACTTTACTCACGCTATATATTACCAAAAAATGGAAGAACCTACAGACCCTAAATTGGGATGAATTTTCTGATATGGCAAATTGCTACCTTAAAGCTATTAAATTCTTTTCCATACTGAGTAAACAGAAATGAATTTATCAGTACAAATATCTGTAAAATATTGTTAGCTATTTTAAATTAATATATATAAATATAGTCCCTTTATATTAACATATTTAACATCTACTAATATAAATCAATTTTATATATTTTATTTTAGTCTTAAAAATAACTAACATTCTTTATTTCTAAACCTTAGTTAATTACATATTTAAAATTGTTTTCCATTGTCTTAGATTTAATCTTATTTAATGCTATACAAGGTACACATGTTTTCATATGCTATCCAGAGATTATGATATGTACCAGTGTATGTGTATATGTCAGAGGGTCCAAAGTATATATTTCACTGTTGCTACAGATATGCTATCTTTACATTTTCACAAGTTCCCCTTTTGGATAGTCCTGCAATAGAGGTTGGCATATGTTTGAAGTCAGCAACTCATCTGTGGCTTACAATGATGGCAATTTACTTATGTACCAGTCAGTTGACACAGTGGCACTCTCAGCAATGCAAACATTGGTGGGTTCATAAACACCGATTGCATGGTATATGACAATGGATGTGCAGGATGGAACTTGGTTTCACCAGCATTTAATGCTGGACTTTCTGTAACTATGAGAGATTGTCCAAGGCAACAGTCATCACCACAGATGGCATTTATCATCTGCATTGGCCTCAATGCGCATGTTGGATGACATCACTTTTACGACTCCTGCTTTTTCCCCTGATATGGGTTTTCTTGAATCAGCTATCTACAAATCAGCTATATAGGCACAGACAGCAACTATAAAACCATGGTGGAGTTGGTCAGTGTGGTACATGGCCTGCGTGATACTATGTAACATCTGTATTACCCACTGTGCAGTTTGCAGTGCCTGCACAGTGACATGATACATCAAGACAGGATCAGGGAGCAGGCAGTGCTGCTGAGATCCTCGGAAGCATCTGCTGGTGCATTCACATCACAAATGGTAACCGCCCCTCCATTTTGTTTTTAGAAGCTATGCTTGCCATATTAATTGGAGGGTCTAGAATTGGATGGGGAGGCAGCAAGGAGAAAAACACACACAGATGACATACACTGTTCTGTAGACAGCAACACTTTTGCCTCTGAGCACAGTGTTTTATATGCCATGATGTGCCCATGGGCCCAATCATATGGCAGTGGCTGATGGTGCTCCTCAATATCCACGATTGAATGCTTCATCATTCATTTCTCTCCCGGTCATGCAATTTTACACTATCAATATACACTGCTAGGCATGCTATCCAAGGCTTCTAGCTAGGTCATGGATGCTGTACATCAATTTGTTCCTAACCTAGGCTATCACGTTAAGGTTTCCACACTTGATCCATAAGTGCTATGCCTTCCCTACTGTGGACAGCATTAAATCTTAAAAGAGCAGGTAAACATGGTATATGTGGCTAGTGTTTGTGACATGGCAACTCCACCCTGACATAGAATGATATGATGCTTTACTCTCCCAACCCTTTATTCACCAGAGTGATTGCCACACCACCTCCCATGCCCTTTGTCCATATGATAGTATTGCTGTCATCTGTCAGTGTGCTCGACCCTTCCTGTGTAAATGAAGATATCTGAACCATATTTATCTTCTAACCTGTTGAGGGTAAGGTAATGTCTGATATGTACGTTACCATTCATGGGTTAGATGTCATTATGCATACATTAGTTTTATTCTGTGTTATCTGTATAATTGCACATAGTTGTTGACCAAATGCTGCCATTTTCTCAGTGCTGCAATTAATTGCACATACCTCTGCCTGTGCGTAAGTAGTGGTTTAATAAAGATGTTTTTTCTTTAAAAAAAGGCAGGAATTGAATAATTTATGTAATGTTACTTAGGTTATATGATATATAGCTATATATGTGAAGTATAATGTTTGTTATGTTAATTCTAGCTAGATTACTTTTATATGAATGTAAATTTGCCTATGTCACGTGATAATTCAATAAAAGTGTTTGAAAAAAATGAGACTTCCAATTTCTTTATGTTTGACTCCTCTGAGGATGCAACAGGACTCCTAAGCAGTACCACCAGGTTCCCATGTTGCTTTGTTATTGTATCTGCCTGCATACTACCATGTTTTATAACATGATGCACAACACAAATATGTCGCTACAGGTCTAAGCTACATACTACAGTGCACAAACAGATAAAGCAAAGTAATAGTATCATGCCTTTTCCAGTCCAAACAGATATTCAACAGTACTCTATGACTGTGAATATGCAATGCTCTATGCCATCTCAACCATTGTGTGGGGGGGGGTTGGATCGTGGGCATACACCATTGTTGCAATGCATATTATTTCCAAAATCACCTGTAGCATACATAACAGTGGTGCATAATTATATGTGGCCTATTGCCTGCTTGATTGGATAAAGATATTGGCCTATATACCCAGAAATGTGTATAACTGTTAGCTAGATGACCTTGTCACAATTCACCATGGATGAAATGCTTATAAAGCTCACTCATACTTCAGATGTGGGAATCGAGGTGGAGGACATATAAATTATATAGAAAACCCTCTGTAATGTACACCACCTGTTACTAATTCTGTGAAAGCCTTCTGCATGATGTGATGGCCCAAACACTGTGTGTAGAAGATCAAGCCATGATGGTGATGTTCATGCAATCAATGGCTCTATTGGCCTATGCAAAGATGTTACGTTAGAAAACTGCCTACTTAATATCAATTCACTCCTCTTCTTTCTGTAGAAATATATATGCTTCTCCATATGCTGCAACATCATGTCAAGCAATGGGTTTAGGATCCTTCAGGCTATGCCTGTTAAACTACTTGCATATCCCCTGTCCAATACTGATTGATCCATGTAACAAGGATGGTTAGTGCCATATATACCTTCATATTGACTGAGATAGAAAAAACTTGCTCCCCCCTCTTGATTTCATGTGTGGACTGCATCTACTGATTCATATATGGTTATCCCATCCACATGATAGTAGTTAACATTGTCAAATCTGTCTCTCTATAATGATTTGTTTATTTGCTAAAGAAGGGTCAGATCTCTAGTTTTAGTGTCTCTAAAACTGTCTGATTTGTGAAGAACTAAGAGATCTTGGACCACCAGATCCCCAGTGGCCTGAAAAGCAATGCATAGATTGCCCCTCAGAAATATGTAGGACATTGAATAAAGAGACTCTCTTGATAGATCAGGTCTTTTAGGTATATGATTTTTTGTGAGGAACCTTTGTGGAATCTTACTGCTTAATATATTTAGTAGGATAGATCCCAAAGGGTGTATCCCATTTAATGATGAGCCTGATCATTGCAGAAGAAAGAGGGGTCAGGACATCTGAAGACCTATAGCAAAGCCCTCTGCTGCAATATAATGGTCTAGAGGGAATTATCAACCCATGATCTGAGGTCTCTCACAACATCTTCACTTCAGAGTGTTCTATACTATAAGCTAATTGAAAGGATTGGTTATCAAATACAGCAATATTGCATTCTTCAGCTTTTATTTGTAGTCCATTTCTACTGCACCAGCTATTAACATGTTAATTTTCATTTTATAGCTTAGAACCAAAAAGATGTAGTAAACATGCCAGTCTAAACATCATAAATCAGTTTATTGAGAGGTGCAAGAATGCATTGCAGTTCTGATGAAGTCCAAGTATCATTAATGGATGAAAGCACTTACCTCTGGATGGTTTATTATCAATTAACTCTGGATGTAATTATCATTAATTTTGTATTTACACACCTTCATTCATTAACTTTTGTTATATTGTGGTTTTGTAAAGTGGTTTCCCTGTTTTTTAAATCCTGCATGCTTGTTTTTTTTTTTTTTTTTTTTTTTTTTCAGTTTAAAGCTTCTGTATATCAAAAAGGGATTAAATTACTTATCCAGTTTACAATTATTGGCAAACTTGGTTAAACTGAGTTGTTGATTCAAGATTTGGAGATCATAGAAACATATAATGAATAGCAAGTGCACCATGATGGAACTCTGTGGTATCCCAATTGTTACTTTCTTACCCTTTGAGAATATCTGCCACCCTCACAGTGTAGAGTCTGTCGCTTCTCCAACATGCTATTCATCTAACTAAATAAGGTGGGATATGGAGTGCATTTACTTTGTGAAAATGTTGACATGTGGTAAAATATCAAATGCTGTGGCAATGCCAAGGTATGCTGTATGGATAGCATGACGTCTGTTCAGGCCTTGCATCACACGCACACGCACACAAACACAAAAAATAAATAAATAAATAAAAACAGCAGATTCATTAGACATCATTTACCCTTGACAAAGTCAAATTGCAGGGGATCATGTCTTAGATTTTCTGATATCATATTTATTAGGTAGAAGGCTCATCAGGATGATGGGCCTGTAATTCTCATAGTCCTTGGTGGGACTGCATTGAGAAGAGGCATCACAACTACCATGAGCCAAATCACAGGTACAAAGCTAGAGGATAACCTCATATTGAACAGTTTTAGGAGATAATCCACCAGAACACGCTTAGTGCTCTTCAGCAGGCAGCATGGTATGTTATAAGGTCCCACAGAGAATTTTTTTTATTTATTTTGGAAAGCACTTTTAGCAACTGTTCTTTTTTGACAATAGGGGGTTTTAGGTCCTCAGTTATTTGTGGGCTTGTTATAGTGTCTCTGAGTTGAAGATAGCAATAAATTTATTAGCCAAGTTTTTGCAATATCCACTGGTTCAGAGTAGGTATCACCATCTTGAATGAGTTCAGAGCAATGTTTGTTATTATTTTGTAAATTCCTGATGTGCATAAAAAAGGATTTGTAATTATATGTAGCTTCTGATGATAGCCTAGGTTCATGGGAAGCCTTAGATTTCAGCTGCATAAGCATTCATCAGTGTCTGATGAAGGCTTATGCAGCCGAAAACAATATGTGAATTATGAACATCAATAAACCATTTCCAGGAAGAAGGAGTGCTGTCTTGTATTGTTGGCTGTTGGATTATATAAGAAGACTGAGCACCTGGTGACTGCACCTGCACAGAACTTGGTTTCTTGAAGTCTTAAATTTCCTCATGATGTTTTTAGTACTTTGAATAACCACTTGATAAAAACCTTGATTTGGCAGTCATAACTTTTGCTATATATTCTACTGATCTTTCTATTTCCATTATTGCATTGTTTATCATTATGCTTCTAGTGGACGAAAAATGAACATTCGAGCTTCAGTTGCCCGAAGTTCAAGTCGGCCATGATTGGAGTTCTTACATAGGAAATCACTTTCAGTGAGTTGTATCATAAATGATTGTCTTTTGGGGGGAGCTTTCCCCTTTTTCGAGTCAGTGTAACTGTGGAATTGTTGATTATATGCTGTGGGGGTGTGGGGGGGGTTGCACCCTCATTAGAGGGGAAGGGAGACTTGTACGGCCTGTGAAAACACCTTAAAAAGAGTTTTTCAGCAGGATTTTTTGGTGAATGCAGTTCATGATTTCCAATCACTGCTGCATTCAGTTTTGTTCTCTCATAGTGAAACCTTTATTTATGCATTTGGGCCACCAGACTGGTTTGCTCTTTCATTTTACTTTTTATTTAGATTTGGTAGGGACTGATAGATTTATGCAGTTTTCCAGGGAACAAATATTTGATTTACATAACTACTAGCCTTGTCTACATTTTGTGGGTAACAGTTATATTTGAACTTATAGACTTCATTGTAGAATTGTAGGAAGTTCGTACATTTGAAGTCTTTGAATACTGTCATATTTGCCTCAGCTAGTTTAGGGATTTTGAAAGAGAAGGTTACTAATTTAGGGTCAAACTTCACTCTGGAAGAGTATACCCGTAGGATAGTAAATATTGCTGCCACATAGTTAAGTACCAGTCCAAGGGTATTTTGACTTCTAGTGGATTATTTCACTGTTTGATGCAAGGAATTCATCTTTATTAAAACTGAGGAATTTTTGGTCATAGCCTTCATCTGAGGTCTAGGTCTCCCAGTTTATCAAGTGGTAGTTGAAATCTCCAAGGATGATGGAGTTACTGTGTATACAAAGTTTAGCCACTGTATTTAGTAAGTAGGCATGTTTTTCAGGCATCATTGAGGGGGTCCTGTAACATGTTAGTATCTGATTGTTTTATATAGGCTGAGTTGAATCTCACAAAATTCAATTTGTGAGTATTTGGGAACCTGTCTTGAATTAATGTAGTATTTATCAAATATGGACACTTCATCACAGTTTTGATCATGTTTAAAGGCATAGGAACTACAAAACCTAGGTATAGAGGTGATGCTGTCTCACTCTTAAACCAGGTTTTAGTAGGGGTGGGGGTTGCCATAGTGTTGGGGGGTTGGCATAATATCACATATCCTTGTGTCCACCATACAAGGCATGTCCTGACCTAATACTGATGGATTTACTGCTCATCATTAAGTCAAATGACATCAGAAATATGCAGTCTAGGGATCTAAATCTCTTCTGCAACATCAGCATAATCAATTGGAGGGACAGATATATCTCACAGAAGATGCCACTGCTCTGGACCAGACTCCCTGTCCACACAAGACAAAACTCATCCCTGTCCATATTGAAGTGCAACTTGGATCTATGGATGGGAAACTGAAAATTTACCCCAGGACTGTCCCCTCTACTACTAATGGACAGAGGTTACTCCCAAATGCTTTATCCCATGCATGGATCCCTTCACATTATCTGTGGTATGATCCATGTTATTTTTACTAGGAGTAATTTATAATTCTTGACAATGGGATGAGTATGACCAATCACTAACCAAATGGGACAGGTTAAATTGAGAGCAAAAAGGGAAGTTACCTAGACTTATCATGACCCACAAAGGTAACTAGCCTAGTATTTACCTATGAACCTATATTGGCTAAGATATTTACCTCACGGACAAGAGGTGCAGGGTTGAATTTACACCTTTGGTCACTGTCTGTTTATTGGTTAGGCATATAATAGTCTGTATTTACAAATGAGATAACATAAATGTCCTCAAAATGCAGGAGGGCTACAAGGTCAGGCAGTTTATATATGCATCCCTGGTGCCAAGTGATTCCCTCAACTCCCTGATATCTACACCAAAGACAGTGCCTTTATGGCAATATAGCTATATGTATCCTTGGTGGATTTTGTTTCCCCCACCTAGGATCCCCATAGTGATGCCCATACTGTGAGGACACTTTAGGTCTATGCATCTGTGAGGGCTAGTGTCCCCACCCCACCACCTGATCCCTGTACTAATGGATTATTACTGATGTTTACTGGCATCCCCACCCCTGGTCCTCATACTAAGGTCATGTTAGGTGTATGAACACAAGTTTTTTTGCCATGTTAAAAACTGTGATGTGATGGGGCTGGCCATGCTGACCTAGATAGCCGAGCAATTTCCTGAATTACTTGGCATGTGGATGTTTTCCTGGAAGCTGTTGTTGGGAAGAGACAGCACATGACTAATTAGTATATACCACTTTTCTGGAGTGCCTCAGTAGCATTCATCATGGTAACAGGGCTAGCTCTATGTGGTACTATATAGCTTTGTGCTACAGCACCATGCTAGGATGGTTGCTGAATACCAAAAAAGTATAGCAATTTGTATATTCAGTTGTACATGTCACAGTACCTTCATGAATCCAACTCTTGTGTTATTTTCTGAGAGGGCTATCTCCATCATAGTCAAATATTTATATCTCTCACAGGTAGATTCTGACATGATAAGTAGTAGTTTATTGTCTGTGTGCATCAGGCATATATATATATATATATATATATATATATATATATATATATATATATATATATATACTGACTAAGCATAACAAGTGTTATTTGGTAGAGTCAATGATGATGTCTTTTTGACTTTCAAGATGGCTGTGTACTGATCAGCTGCTTATTTTAGCTCTACCAGTGTGTAAAAAGAAACAGAAATACAAGGGCCAGTAATTCTGTCAGTTTTAGTAAAATTCAGTTACTGGCTTCTAAATACATTACATGGGTGCCAGCAGAGAAGACACTTAGAGATTCTGAAAGAAAATCAGCTAGAAAAGGTAAAGAGAAAATACTGACTGGGAAGACTCCTGCAGCTTTTTAGCAAAAATCAGTCCAAACGTCAGCCTTGGTTCAAGAGATGGCTTCCAGTAATCTGCAGGAAACAATAAATCAAATGTGTTCACAGCTGATTAAAATAAGCAAAATACTGAAGGAGTATATCAACTCAAATAACAAAAGGCTGGAAAAATGGAAGAAGCTTTAAATATCTATTGAGATAAATGGACAAAACTGCAAAAATCTGAGTTCAAAATGAACATAAAGGCTGTCTAAGTATGAAACAGCTCAACAAGAGCTGTTTTAAAAAATTATACAGTTAGACGACAGTGCATGCAGATTTTTCTGCTGTATCAGAAAAACTGGATGTAACAGACTATGTTAATTTTACGAAAGCACAAATGAACAACTGGATTGGTATTCCTTAGCAGGATTTGAAAATTGAAAGGGCACATCATGTGTATGCTCCAAGCCTGGACAGGAGAAAACAGCCAATATGTGTATTAGTAAAGTTGCAATCATATCAGCAGAAAGAGTTGATCTTGACAAAACATTGGCAGATGGACAAAGGATTAAACATTGGAGACCTTAGAGTATTTGTGGAAAATGGTTATTTGAAGTTCACTAGGCAGAGGAGAAGTAAATTTATCTCAGCAATGAGGAAATGTTGAGAAGCAGATGTGAGATTCAAGCCTCTGTATCCAGATGGCTTCAGAATATTTTTTTCTGGAGGATCAAAGCCATTTTTGATGGAGAACAGGCTAAGGATGAAATGCAAAAGTAGGTTCAACAAAAAGTTAGACATCAAAAAGAAGGGGTCTCTGCTTCTTATTTTTTTCCAGTAATAAAGCTCACAGAGAGACATTGCCAGTGAAACTTCTTATACTGTTGTAAAGGAAAATGCTTGAGAGGCAGAAAAAAGCATAGGAGTTGACTAGAAAAATCAGGAGTACCTTTAACTTGAAAGGGAGTTTGGGATTAGGAGATGGAGATGAGCAAGAAGAAGACCAGCAACACTGAAATTACTGAAATTATTGAATAAATGTGAAATTATAAAGCATCAATCAATTTGTGAAATACAGCTTTACAGGAAAAAGTGACTAAGAAGGACTGTATTTTTAAAATGTTTTTTAAACGTGTGGAGACTGAAAAGCATATATTCCTCCACGTCTTCAATGTTTACTAAGGGGGGAACTGTAAATAAAACAGTTTTTGTTCTTTAATGTATTTGTATAAAACATTTCATGATATAAATTGAATGCTATATGGAAAAACATTTTCAGTGATCATTGTACATGATAAAGATATTAAAGTAAACAAGTAATTGTTTTTTCTTTTTTTTAGTTTTAATAATTGAATTACAATATGAAAAGACAAGAAAGGTTGGACAAAAGCATGTTTCATCTGATATTCTGTAATAAACCAAATGGTCAGTGGAAAACTAAAACCATATAAAACCAAGTCCACCAATAGAAAACAACCAACCGACAGCAAGGAACCAGTTCAAAGTATACACCAGTAGTGTTAAAAATTCTTTATTACTGCTTTTGTCCAATGGATACTGGACTTCATCAGAAGTGTAAGCTTCTTTTAAGAGAACAGTTCTGTGCTATTCAGAAATCAGCATGCAGTTTTGAAAACTACGCCATGCATGTACTATAACAAAATGCTGAACTGCACTAAATACAAAATAATTCTAAATAATCATACATGGTGATAAATCAACATTTCATCACAAACTGAACATTTTCAGTTATCAAGATTACTTACCAGCAGCTTTTGACTCCTACAGCATCCAATACATTCAAGACTTGCTCACATAAAGAAGAAAAAAGAACAATTTGACAATTCCATAAAAAGAAAAGAAACATCAGCAAAAACTCACCACTAAACAACTGTGACTCGAGGTCCAGAGCTCTCCCAGACAAAACCAGACCTATGAATTAGTACACGTACAGTCAGTAAGTGGTGAATCAACATAAAGGGAGTAGCTTTTCCTTTGCTTTTCCTATGAATAATTCAATCATACATGCTGTACTGCAAACAAAAATATATTTGCACTGAATATATCTGAAAGGAAATTGGTGAAATTTGCACCTGTAGAGTGTAATTGCTGAAGTCCAATCAAATCATGTTCAGTTTAATGATGTATGCTCATCCTGGGAAATTGTTTTTGCAACTGAATGTTCATGCTCGCAGGCACTATCTCACATGCCCTTGAACATTGATGCAGCGGTGTATGCTGGCAATGCACAATGACTTCAGCATGTACATAAAAAAACAAAAAAACAACCAAAAAAAAAAACATGATTTAAAAGGCTCACATTGGAATTCATGGCACCCTATTATTTCAAACCCAAAAATAATAAATATGAGGAATTTGGTATGGTTGAGAGGTATGGGTAGATAAGACTCAAGATAAGATAGGCGGGGATGAGATAGAAATGGTGACATGCAGTCAATCTGCTGGAAAGTCTCCAGGAATAGATGGTATTCATGTGAAAGTTTAGACGCTAGAAGAGAAGAAAGTGATAAAGATCTGGAATGTTCTGTTTAACAGTATTTTAAAAGCAGGAGAAGCACCGACATCTTAGAAGAAAGATCTGGTGGCTGTAATAGCTAATACGATCATGGGATCATAGGAGGTAACTAGGCTATTGGCCCTGCAGCCCTTATAAGCCTAGCCAAGAGATTAGCCCATGTTTAGACAAATCAGCATCCAATGCCACTGTCCAGCAGGGCCATGGGTGGAATCCCTGGTTATATTTTCTGTTTCCCATCCAGTTATCCAGGTTGCATTTAAAAAGGGGTAAAGAGGTACTCTGCTTGATGTGGAAAGGGAGTCTATTCCATAGATGAGGGAGTCTCTGGGATACAAATCTGTCCCACCAAAAGTCTTGTTGATGTCACAGACCAGGTTGAGTCCACATTTGTGGGTTACTTGAGTGGAGCTTGACTTGCAGGTATGCAGCAGTTCTATCAAGGTGGGGTCCATGATCACCTTGTATGCCAGACAGAGATCACCTCTGAGGAGTCTGTATGAAACTGAGTAGAAGGATATGGCTTCTAGACTACCTGTGTATGGTAGATGTTTGAGGCCCTGGATTCTCCTGGTGAGGAACCTCTGTGCTCTCTCCAGCTGCTGCATATGCTTTGCGAGATACATGCTGAAAGGTGCATTGTACTCAATAATGGGCCTTATAAGGGAATACAGGGATCTTATGACCTCTTTGTCTCTGGATGAGGTACTCTTAATTATGAAGTGGGGCATGTAGAATGCTTTCTGTACCATGGAAGCAACATGCTGGTCAACAGTCAAGTTACTATCAACCTAGGTGCACAAATCTCTCATGACTGTTTCAGTGCTTAGGACATTCTTATTAATGTGATAATTTGTGGGGCTTCACTCTCCCCAAAGGGGATGATGATGCATGTTTTATTATTCAGCTTGAGGCCATGTTACTGGCACCAGTCATTTGTCTGAGTGAGACCCTCTTGTAGGATGTCCACATCACTAAGGGAATTAATGACAGCACCCAGCTTACAGTCATATGCAAACTTGGTCAGCCATAGTCCACTGGTTTTGGCCTGCACCTCAGAAACCTATATCCCTTATAACAGAGATCCCAAGAATGAACCCTGGGATACGCTGCTTGTTATGGATCTACTGCTTGAGGTGGCATGCAGGGGTGTACTCTTTCCTCTTTATTTGCTTTAAACCTAGAGCTATTGGGAAAGAAAACAAGGGATTCAGAAATTCAATGACAGTAAAGACCCATGACATCCAGTTTCATACGGGCCCATTTCAATTTTAAACCATGATTATAAAGTGTTTATGTCTATAACAGCTATAAGAATAGCAAATGTGGTGCCAAAATTGAAAGAATTGGATCAATGCTGTTTTGTGGAAGGGAGGTAAACATCCGAGAAAAATAACAGAATAATGATGATCCAGAGAAAAGCAGAATGTAAGAAAATACAGCTGCTGTTTTGGGGACTTAATGCATGTGAAACATTCGACAGAGCAAGCTGGGATTTTATGAGAAGGGCAATTAAAGCATTTGCATTTCTTTATTCAATAATAAGATTAATTAGGAGAATATATGAGGGATTGGAGCAAAAATAAAGTGGGAGGGTTCCTCTCTGTAAAGTTGTGTCTAAATAAAGTAACCATGCAGGGGTGTACTCTTTCCCCTTTATTTGCTTTAAAATTAGAGCTATTGGCAAAGAAAACAAGAGATTCAGAAATTCCAGGATATAACTGATATGCTAATCAAGATAAGCTGGCTTTATTTGCAAGCAATATTATTTTGTAGCTGATAAAACCAGAAAAGTACACCTCAGTGTTGTGGAACATACTGAGACAGTTTCACATCTTTTCATGATGTAAAATTAATGAAAATAAAACAACGGCTATAGCTGTCCAATATGTACCACCCATTAATTCATTCAGCAATATCCAAGCTTATGGGGACACAATAAAATTAAGTATTAAGGAGTATTGATTACAAAGAATACTGTTATGGCAGCTAAGGATATGTGGGAAAAGCATAAAGAAATGATAATACAAACATTGAGAAACCGGAAGCTCTTGTTTATGGAAATGGACAGCAAGATAGAAGCAGTAAAATATTTTATGTCCCTTACTTTTACAAACTGGTCAGGCATATCTTTATCAACCAGAGGAGAAGCTGTAGACAATAATTAATAAAGAGTTGATGGAATTTATCTAAGAGGGGAAGAAGGCAAGGGTCAATTGGAATGAGATGATCCTTCCAATACAACAATGCAGTTTAGGATTATCTGATTTAAATGGAGATTTTAGATCTACACAGTTAAGGTGCATATACATAGTGCATGCAGAATGCTATAATTCCAAATGGGAAGAAATGATAATGAAATTGGGGGAGTTTCAAGAAATTAGGGGAGAGTGGTATTTTGGATGCAGATCATTAAGGAGAATAACAACAGCCATACAGAATAATGTATTCATAAAGTAGCAGAAAGTATTCTAAAAACTAAGACAATAAGAAAGTGGAGAAAGGAGACTTTGCTTATAGGGATCCCTGCAATTAGGAGTACAGAGAAAAGACAAGTGGGTATGGAATTTACTAGAGAAAACTGACAAAGAAACCAAGGTATTGTGAACAAATACATTGAGAGGGAAAAGTAATAGAAAGGGAATAGGCCAATAACACATTGGGACTGCAGGCTAGAGACTGCATCGCCTATCAAGGATTGCTATTAGAGTATACTAAACAGAAACAGATTTGAAAATGCTAAGTGAAATACCTGGTCTAGTCAAGTTTTTAGCTGAATCTATAGCCGAAGCTGCTGTTGAAAATGGATAATTAGCAGGGTATATAAAATACTGCACTCAATCAGAAGAGGGTAGAAAAGATTAGAAGAGATTTGACAAGTAATTCATAAGGAAAAAAATGAGATGACATATGTATGCCCCCCAGCTATGCAACAAAATGTAGAAGATTTAGGATTTTTGTTTGTAAGTGTTTGCATATGTATTTTTATACACCAAGCAGACTCCAGAGAATTTTTCCTGAGGTAAATGACAAATCTTTACTAAAATAAGTTTTTATTAACATTTTTCCATAGCTTAAGAATGAACCATAAATAGTGAAAAATAAAAATAATATAACATAATCAACTAGTCAATTATTTATAAAAGAAACTATATATAATTGCCTAAGTCTACAATCTATATCATCACATTTCCATATACAATATGCAATTTGTATTAAGATGCTGTGTTGTCTTATCAGTTCAATTTGTTTTGTCCATTATTTCATCAGCTTTCTGCCAGTAAGTGATGAACGATGTTGTCTTATCAGTTCTTTTCTTTATGGATGGTACTTTCATTTGAGACATGAAGATTGAGATTTACTTGAAGTCTTGAAAAGTTGGTGCTTTATTCCTCCAATAAGTTGTTATGGCTTTATGTGCAATGGCAAGCAATGTCCACAGTGAAGGATATTTTAATTTTGTGACACATTGTGGTATGGGTACAGTACACAAAACTAATGACTTGGTTAATTGAAAAGCATAATTAAAACTTGTTTGAAAGAAATAATTTCAAACCAATACTTATTCAGTAAATAACAATCAAAAAACATTTGTTCCCAATCTACTTTTGTATGTGTTTTACATCTCCAACAATCAACATGTTTCTTATATATTAGTTCTAATCTATGATGGGATTAGAGAGGATCTATGTAGGAATTTCCATGCATCTAGATTCTACTGAACTGACCTGGTAGTAAGGCTTGGTGATAAAACGATCATTAGTTTTTCATTTTTATCAGGATCCTTTTGATTAACTTGATTATAATAATTCTAACAACTATTATTTGTATAGTTCTTTGTTTCTTTAAGTGTCTTATGAATTTTGGATAGATATCCTTGTTCTTTATAAGTATTATTTATTAAAAGTATCACAAGATCCATGAACTTAAAAATATTATTTTTAAAAGTTGGTATCATCAATTCCAGCTTATTTGTGATGTACTGTCTTATTTTTTTGTATTGGTAGACACAATTTATCATCTAACTCAAATTTCCTTTTGATTTGATCTAGTGTGAATAATGTATTGCCATTGGATATTTGATACCAATAAATAACTTATTTTTCTATAAGCTCTTTAATTACATTTGAATCAAAGGTGGTTATACATTCTTGTGTACAAGCTATAAGATGTAATATAAAAAAAAATACGTCTTTATATCTGGATTCATGTTTACATATTTTCTAAACAGTATTATTGTTTCAGCAACAATTATATACTTTGTTTTTATACTTTTATTAAGTATTATCTTATCTCTTATCACATTATAAAAGACTTTTCTTGGATTTAAATTATATTGTTTATGTGCTGTTACTAATGATATTACATATAGATTTAAGAATTGATTTTCATTTGGCTGTATAGGTTGAGTTCAGCCATAGAGTAACTGTTTTAGTAACAGATGCTAATGAATAAATCTCTATCTCTGGTAGATTAATTCCGCCCTTCTCCCAACATTTTACATGGCTGTTAAGCACAATTCTAGGCTTATTGTTAAACCAAAGGCAATTAAACATAATGTTATTGTATTGCTGTATAATTTTCTTAGTAGGAGGGATGGAAAAGGATTGTAAATAATATAACAATTTTGGGAAAATGATTGATTTAATTATATACAACCTATCTTCTATTGTATAAAACATCTTATTCCATTTCTGCATTAATGATTTTATTTGACTTAGTATATGAATATAGTTAATATTTATTGTTTCTCTAATGTTGCTAGTTAGTAAGATTCCTAGGTACTTCATTTTATTATCAGGTACTAAGTACTTAACAAAGTCATTATTTAATTCCCTTTTATTTGAGTTAATTAATACAATTTTAGTTTTGATTTCATTAAATACAAGACCAGAAATAGTTTGAAAGAAGTTCATTGTTTGGAATAATTCAAGTTAATGATTTATCTTTATCAGATATTGTCAACAGGATGTCATCAGCAAATAACTGTATTTTCATTTCTAAGTTATTCCCAGTTACTATACCTTTAATGTTTGTGTTCATTCTAACATAGTTAGCAAAAGGCTCAATTGCTAATGCAAACAGTAAAAGTAACAGTAAAAGTGGGCATCCTTGCTTAGTTCCTTTTCTAATAGTTATAGAAGTAGAGAGGCACGACCCAATCGTAATATATGCCAGACATTTTCCGTGTAGTGTTTTAATTAAGAATGTGAATTGTTGTGAAAAAAACATATTCTTCTAGTGCAACCAGTAAATAGTTCCAATCTATTGAATTAAAGGTACTATTGATGTCAGACTCACCAGAGTCATGTTTCGCTTACTTAAATCAACATAATCTATCAAGGCAATAATTCTTTTAATATTATCATAGGTAATTCTACCTCTTATGAAACCTGTCTGGTCATGATCAATTAATAATGGTAATATAGGTTTAATTCTATCTGCATGTATTGCCATAAACATTTTGCACTCTACATTTAACAATGAAATGGGCCTATAGGAAGAACATTCTGAGGGATATTTTGTAGATTTCAGAATAGTTGAAATTAAATTGTATTTCCAAGAAGGTGGAACTACTATCCCTTGTTTAACCTGATTAAAAACCTTCAACAATAGCTGTTTAGCTTCTTTGGGCAATAAGTTATACATTTCTGGTGTTATGTTGGCATTTCCAGGTGCTTTATTGGGTTTCGTTTTTTTTAATTTGATTCTACAACTCGGACATTATCTGCTTGTCAGTGTGTCTACTCTGTTGTTTCTTTATCTTGAGGTTTATATTAGTCTGAAGGAAGTTTCTAATTATTTATTTTGATTTCATCTCTATGTTGCTAATATTAATATTTTGATAGTGTGACTGGAATGTTTCTAATATGCCATTTAAGTCTGAGACTTTCTTATGAAAGTTGGAATTATAGATTTCTTTTATTTGATTAATTTTAATAACTTTCTTAGTTCTATTTGTTATTTTCCTTTGATTCTTTGGATACATTGAATAAGCTATAAGTTTCATTTTTTTCTAATTCTATCATTATTTTATGATGTAATATTTCAGTATATTCTTTATTTTTCATTGCTAAATCACTAGTTAATTGACTATGTCCTTTTTGTATATTGTTTAATAATATCTATTTCCTTTTGAAGTTCAGTTAATTGCTTTTCCCATTGCTTCCTTTTATTTTTGTACCAAGTTAATGTTCTTCTTTGTACGCTTTTAATGGGTCCCATACATAGATTCATGAAGTATCTTCATTTATGTTTAATTCAAGAAATTGTTGTAATTGTTTTAAATAAAGTTCTTTAAACTCTTTTAAATTCATTGTATAGAGTGGCATTCTAGTGATTGTCATATTTTGTTTGTTGTGAACTACTTTTTCAAAAGTAATTGCATTGTGGTCTGTCAATGGGCAAGAGATTACTTTAACATTGCTAAGAAAGGTGGTTATTTCCTTTGATATATATATATATATATATATATATATATATATATATATATTCTATCTATTCTTGAGTGTGCGTGTTATACCTATGTTAAAAAGTATAATTCAGAGACTCTCTGCATATTCATTAACATATTTAAGATTGTATAGTTCAACAAATTCTGCTAGTGTTTTTGATGTTTCAATTTTCCTTCTGGTATTTATAAAGTCAGTGTCCTTATCATCTAGTATATAGTTGAAATCCCTAGCTATTATCAAGTTCCCTTTGGAGTGCTAGATTACTTCTTCTAACTGTTAACTGTATTACACTCAACCCAGGTATCCAATAAATATTAATAAAAGTATACAGTTTACCATTTGTTGAGATGGTTGACATACAAAGCATCCCAGATTTATCTTGATATGAGCTTATTATTTTTGGCATAATGACAGAATTTTTCCATAAAATCATTACCCCTCTTGTTTTTTTTTTATGTGATGAACTTCTTAATACTGTATAACCACTGAAGCTGAGTAAATTAAGGTATTCAGTTAATAAATTTGTCACTTGCAGAAATATCAGTTGTAGGTTTATAGTTGTAAAATATTTAAATAAACTTAGGGCCGAATTCACGAAGGCTTGCACGGAGTCTTAGAGTAGAGTAAGACTCCATGCAGCCATCATGTCTGACGAGCGATCCAGGAACAGCCTGCAGGGGCATGCAAGAGAGCTCCTAAAATGGCTCTTACACGGACAGGGCTGGGATATGCAAATTACCTCAATTGCAGGTGAAAGACATGCAAATAAGGTCGATTTGCGATTCAGGAAACCCGAACCTATCCGAGTAAGAGCAGTGTCATTTGCAGAATTGTACTCAGTTGACAACTGAATACCATTCTGCAAATAGCAAAACGGAGCTGTGACAGCACCAAATAAAGGTTGCATCCAGTGCAGGAAGCATGCCAATGGTCAAATATACGGCCATTGGAAATGCTTCCTGATGCAATATGAAAATAAAAATATTTTTTTTTCTCCGATTTCCGATGTTTAAGCGTAGCACAGCACCGCGCAAACGGGCTGCACTCTAAAACCCAGAAAACTAAAAATTAAAACCAATAAATGTGGATCTTATTTAAATTGTTAATGTACAATGCAAGGGAATGGCAGGCTGAAGACAACATGGCCACCGAGTAAAGGTTGCTAAGGGGGGAAACTCAGTCTAAGAGATGTAACCAAGCATTAGTAGGCAATCCTATGTAAATGAGGGTTAGGATAGTGAATTGCAAGTTTACATAG
Organism: Protopterus annectens; assembly: GCF_019279795.1. Lineage (NCBI taxonomy): Eukaryota > Metazoa > Chordata > Ceratodontiformes > Protopteridae > Protopterus > Protopterus annectens. The sequence continues at coordinate 549,985,265 of NC_056736.1, read as the reverse complement.
CAAATGAGTACAGTCAGTGGAGTGTAGGAGTAGGATAAGGGGAGTAACAGACTGACATCACGAGGGGGGTATGTATGAAAGAAGTGAAGCTCATTGGAGCAGAGTGGCATGTGTCTTCTACTAAGTCATGGTTCCGGTGCCTGGGCACATCTGGTGGAGCCTTGCAGTACTCACCAACTACATGTACCCAAATTGTCATGGTATGTGCTATGCTACATAATATGATCCTGCAAAAACAGCTGCAGCAGGACCAGCATAGGCGTGGGCCAAACAGCCCCCCACCATTGCCAAGGCCATCACAGGCAGAGCATGACTCGGAGGAGGAACAACCTAAGTCTGCCACAGTAGGCAGAAGGAGGCATGCCCAGTATGCTTTGGCCTTGGCAAAGAGACAAAACATAGCACATACACTGGCTCAGTAGGAACTCTGGAAATGATACCTCTCTCTGACTCTCACATATAGTAAAAGGGATGCCTAAGTTGACACTACCTGCTTTCAAACATGTACAGGGAGTGTAGTATGTGCATCTGACATAGGCAGCCCTGCAGCACCACCTAAGGCATGATTGCCATGTGTTAAGCAATATAAAGCAGTGCTAAACAGCATTTACCACCATGTAGTATATGCAAACAAAATCGCACACACCAACTAGCACAACTGTGGTCAATGTTGAGTAATACTAGGCAACGTCCAGCAATGTTGGTGAATATTGAGCAATGTCGGGCAAGCCTGGTCTAAGTAGGGCAATGCTGAACAAAAGCCAACATGCTCATATTTGTTTAACTGGCCCTTAAGCAGTCTGGTTTGCTCAGTATGAAAATATAAAGCAGTGATGGCCCTCGAATCCTAGATACTGTGCACTATAGTCAAAGTACTGAACCACTAAACCATGACAGTATTGCAGTGGTCAGCCTGTATGAAGGAATGTTGATAAGTCTATGCAAAGTATCTCATGGAAACCCTGCAGGCACAGCATAATCTCTGTCGAGTTATGACATAAAGGTGAGTCCTGCAGTAAGAACAGAACCTAACATCCAACACATATTGGTCATGTTCACACACATCAACAAATGTAGTGGACCTCAGATAGCAACATACTGAAAGGTCACACTGGGCATGCTCACACACTTGAATAAATGAGACAAATGTCAGGCAACAAAACACAGAAAGCCTGAACTGGGCATGCTCACACACTTAGGCCATGTCTGAGTACAGCAGTGGGCCACGCATATCTGGCAGTTGCATATGCTAACCCAGGAACCTGTCACTATCCAGCAATTCACCCTGTGCACACAGTTACATGACAACAGACACATCTATAATACAGTGGAACCCTGTCATAATCAAATATGTTCTGCAGATACCGAAGTTGTTCATAGAAACTGGTAAAGCAAAGACGATAAAGACCTGCAAACAGTATCAGCAATAAACATTGTGCATCCTGAACATTAGCATAGGTTCAGAGGTCGATACTAGGCTATCTGCCCTAGGGCATGTACAAGCCTAGCCAGGGTGTGTTTGGCATTCGCAACCCTGTCAGATTACTACACTGTGTGTGTGAATAGTAGGTCACACAAGATAGCCCATGTATGTTTAGGCTAGTGTGCCTCTGTCTAGCAGGGACACAGAAGATATCCCAGGGGTAAACATACAATCACTCATACAGTCGTCAATATGTCTCCTGTAGGTGGTCAGTGGGTGGCTCTGCCTATGTGAAACTGGGATTACAATCTGGAGTGGGTGGAGGCTCTGGGATAAGAATCTGTCCCTCCAGCATGTCCTATTAACATCTGTGCTGCGGTATATGTCCCTGGAGTGTGTAGCTCCAAGGGAGTCGGATATCCTGAGGTGGAGCATGTCCAGTAAATCTGGGTTGGGTATATCTGTAAACAACAGGCACACATCATATCCGAGTAGGTGGTAAACGACTGAGTAAAGCTGGAGTTACTGCATCCAAACTGTGCAGGGCATCTGTGTGTGTCCCTAGATCTGCTTGGTGAGGAACTTCTGTGGCCAGTACAGTTGCTGCAGGTGTCGGGTAAGGTACACCCCAAATGTGGCATTGTAACCAAGCATGGCTGTGATGAGTATAGGAGCACAATGACCTCACTCGATCTAGATCTAAAACTATATGGGATAAGGTGGCCCACATAGAAGGTGTGTCCAACCACTTTGGCAGTGTAAATGTCAAAGGTGACAGTACGAACAAGTCATGTCCCCAAACCCCTAACAACTCCTACCGTATGTAATGGAGTACTACCTATGTGGTAATGTGTGGGCATGTTGTTATTCCCAAAGGGGATGACTATGCAACTAATGGCATTTAGCTGTAGGGCATGGCTCAGGCACCAGTCATCCATCTCTGTGAGACCATGTTTGAGTATGCATGTGGCAGCTGGAAAGTTGATCATTGCACCCAGTTTGCAGTCACGTGCAAACATGTTCAGCCATATTCCCCCTGTGGTAGCCTGTATGTCAGACAAATATATACTGAACAAGAGTGGTCCCAGGACTGAGCCGTGTGGGATGCCATGTGTAACTGGTGTATAGTCAGACATGGCATCTGCAATTTTGACCATGTGGGTGCTATCCCTGATCCAGGTAGAAATCCATCATGTGAGATATGTGTCCATATCGACGTTGGTGAGCCTATGCATAATGGCCCAGTGGGTTATTGTGTTGAAGGGTTTTGCAAGGTTCAGGTAGGCTGTGTGGACAACCATCCCTATGTTGATGGACCTGTTAACCGTTTTAAGAATACAAACAGGTTCAAGGGGCAAGAACTGCCCACAACAATACTGAAATGTGTAGGACACAGTGTCTGTAGGTTCCCGATGTCTATGTGTATGAGTCCCATGACAATACGCTCCATAGCATTGCAGAACAGGCTAGATAGGCTTATAGGGCAATATTGTCTGTGGTCCACTGTGGCACCAACTCTGTGGAGTGGGACCACTGTCGCTGTACGCCATTCCTTGGGGACATATCCTGTAGTAACTCCGATATTGAACAGTGATGTAATGTGAGGGTTACGTCTGTCATGAAGCTCATCTAAGATGCAGGCCGGGACACCATCTGGTCCCATTGATACTGTGATGTACACTTTGGGGAGGGCAGCACTCACCTGTTACTGTGTGATTTCAGGGAGGTTATACTCTGTTGGGATGGATAGTTGCTCCTTAGGGTGGATGGGGAGGAGACATCTGCACTGAACCTGTTTGCCAGGATGTTGGCAATGCCAGTGGGTTCAGGGTATGTTTAGTCAGTATGCAATAACTCACAGCATATCAGTGAGTGTCCACCCAGGTTCCTGACATAAATGAAGAAGGCTGTGTGATAGTCCTACGTGTCTGGTGCAATTGTCCGGTAGAAACGGCCCTTAGAAAAGTTCATGAGTGATCGTAGCTGTCTGTTAGTACAGATCACAGATGCCTTCCCAGTCTGGGATTGTGCTCTATCATGTAGTAGCATCCTCCTGATGTTGTACAGCTTATTAATGGCTGGGGTCTACCAGACAGGTCCCCTGCCATTGGAGTAGTGAGTCCTGTTGTTATTTGGGATAGCACAATCCATGCAGTCCACTAAGTGTCCATAGAATGTGTATGTAAAGGATTCAGCAGTGTGAGCCATATTTGCCACTGTCTCAGGGTCTTTGAAGGATACCACCTTGCTTTGGTGAAGTGAGATGTTGGCTCATGAGAACTTCACCAAGATTACCCAGGATGGGTGTGTGGAGGGTACATGTATGTCCAGTGAGATACATGTATGTTCTGATCTTACCAATGAGGGGTATATCGCTGGTGTGGAACATAGAGTCCCCACGTTGGTGATGATCAGGTCCAATATGTATTCCCTCTTGTAGCTGTGATGACTGTTTGTGCCATAGCATATGAGTACAAATTGTAGCGACTGTTGTGTGAGGGTATTGGGGCTTGAGTAGTATCCCCAGTCAATATTTGTGTATATGAAGTCACCCAATATAATGGTGTTTGTGGAGACCTTCATATTCTCCATAGTTCCCATGAAAGCCGAGTGTGGTTCCTGAGTTTGGGAGGGTGGTCTGTAGCAGGCAACAAACTGAAAGGCAGTTTTGCACAATGGTAGTTGTATATGTATGGTCTGTGATGCTTTGTGCAGTGCTACTAATCCGGAGGTGTGTGTATCTGTGATGTATATGGATACTCCCCCTAGTTGTGTTGTCTGTTCCAAGTCTTGTTGTCAGAAAGCATGGTATGAAACATAACCTGGTAATGCTGTTGTGCATAAGTGAGCCTGAACCAGGCATCTGTTAGTGCACAGATTTCGCTATCCTCCATACTGAGGAGAGACCTGAGTGTTCGCAATATGAGGGTAACACATCTGATGTTGAGCAGCATTACCCTTAGTTTCATTTAACCTGTAATGTCTATGGAGGTGGGTTTGTCTTTTGAGCCCTGCTTAAAAAAGGCACTATGGTGGTAGCAAGAGCCTTAGCCAGCATTCAAAAGTCCAAGGGTGACAGGTGCAAGCTGTCCATAGTGAAGCTACGTGGCATGTTGAGCATGTCACCACAGGCTGACAGACACTGTATCCCCTATGAATGAAAGAAATTTGTTAGGCAACTTTTAAACGTGATATGTTTGTCTGTATACTGTGGCATCATAATTGGTGGGTGTAAGATGCTAGACAAGGTCAGGGTCATACTGGCCTGGGCTACATGATCAGAGTGTTCCTCCATGTATCATGTCATGTGGTCCAGGGAGTAATGTCTCAGGTTTTACGCACCAGCATGGAAAATGATGGTGCCAGTCCTGTACTTGCTTTGGAGTGACCCGACTGCCTGTGTTATGTGGCAGATCCTGGCACCCGACAGACAGCCCAAAGTGACTATTCCCTTGTTAGGGCTGGTGACATCAGTGTGTCTGACAGTAAGTGTTGCCTATTACAAGTTTATTAGGTGTGTTGTTTAGCCCGAAGGGCGGTGACTGTGTGGCACACTGACATTGCGAACTATGTGATATGTGGGTATTGTAGTGGGGTAGCAGTTGTGTGTGTGTGTCTGCTTTGGAGGTCTCTGCTGCTTAGGCAGAGTACATTTACAGCATCCGAGTATGTCTATGTGTGATAATGTGGTTTGAGTGCTGTCACTAGAGGATATGTGAGACTGATATGTGGTGTGTGTGGTTACCTTCATCACCTGATAGACTGTGCCAGTCATGGGTCGAGAGAGTTCAGCACCCTGTATGTCTCTATAGGTGCATCTCACACATATATCTGAGTTTGTCAGGAGGAGGAGAGGGTTGTCTGTGTACATGAGGCAGTTGTGACAGTGTGTCAATATCACAATATTCACCAGCTGGACTGGAGAGTACACACAAAACCGACCCCTGGACATGCCAGGATATTATGATGACATACTCCGTAGCCTGATCACAAAGGATCAGTAGGGTGTTAAGTGTGTAAAACAGTATAACAGGGATTAGTGCTCATGTTTGTAGGTGTTTTGTAAAGAGTAGCTGAGAAGGAGTCCAGACTGAATTATGACACCTCTTTTAGCTATGTCATAAATAGTAATGTACACCCATATATGTCCTGAGTCAGGGCCAACTGTACCTGACTGACAATGCCGACATCCTGACAGACAGGCCCATATGTACATACCCACCTCCCAATGACAATAGGCCATATCATCATACCAGGAGATATCACATGTATAATGGATGAGCAGCTACCCCTACTGCCAAAAGCATGACAGCAAGTGGAATACATTGATTCCCAATATGTGTCATGCACAAACTACAGAACAAACAGATCCTGCACCTGAACAGTCAGCTGAGCCTCACCCCCTATACAGGATGTGGAACCGTTGAATGTGTCACAGCAACATATGGCACTCCCCACAAGTGTTGGTGCACAACACACCATGGGAAGTCAAGTCCAGTACGCCTATGAAGTCTGATCTGCAAGGTCATGGAGTCCATCATAACTGCAGCCATAAACAGAGCTACTGGAAGCTGACATACACACAACCCTACCAACTGTGGTATGTTCATGTGCAGATCATGGTTCCCAAACATGCTAGACTGTTTGCAAGGCAGCCACCCAGGACATACATCAATGAACACATCTACACATGTCTCACATAGACTTTGAATAGCCCTTTATCAACATCCCAGACACATGTAGGATCCACAAAACCAACAAGCTGTGCATAAATATGTGTTGACATATGACGGAATGTCAATGTATCCACAGATAAATCACACAAGGTAAGGATTATGAGGTCTTGCTCAAGCTGTTGACACCTGCTGACCAACATGGACCATTCCTGGAATGGCATAAAACAAAGTGTACACACATTACCATGTCCAGTCTGATGATGTGACCATCCTATAAATACAGCAGGAGAAGAGAAACCAGCCAGTAAAGCAAATAGGGTGCCGTGTTAATGCGTCTCTCTCTCTCTAGTATCATAACATAGTTAGGTAGGGGGTTGAATCCTGCAAACAGTGTGTGTGTGTGGGGGGGTGTATTTGTGCAGTTTCGTTTAAGAGGTGTTCCCTTTTTGGAGACTGGGAAAACTCACTAAAAGAGGTACATTCCTCTTTGGAAAGTCTGATGATGTCGCCATCCTACAAATACAGCAGGAGAAGGGAAAACAGCCAGTAAAGCAAATAGTGTGCCATGTTAATGCATTGTTCTCTAGTATCATAACATAGTTAGGTAGGGGTTTGGAACTTGCAAATGCTGACTGTGTGGGGGGTGTGTGTATGTGTGCAATTGTCTTTGAAAGAAGTGCCCTTTGTGGAGACTGAGAAAATACACTAAAAGAGGTACATTCCTCTTTGGAAAGACTGATGATGTCACCATCCTAAAAATACAGAAGGAGAAGGGAAACCACCCATCAGTAAAGCAAATAGCGTGCTGTATTAATGCATTGCTCTCTAGTATCATAACATAGTTAGGTAGGGGGTTGGATCCTGCAAACGCTGACTGTGTGGGGGGGGGGGTGTGTATGTGTGCAATTCTCTTTGAAAGAAGTGCCTTTTTGGAGACTGGGAAAACACACTAAAAGAGGTACATTCCTCTTTGGAAAGACTGATGATGTCACCATCCTACAAATAGAGAAGGTGAAATGAAACCATCCAGTACAGCAAATAGCGTGCCGTGCTAATGCAGCACTCTCTCGTATCATAACATAGGTAGGGGTTTGGATCCTGCAAATGCTGACTGTGGGGGTGTGTGTATGTGTGCAATTGTCTTTGAAAGGAGTGCCCTTTTTGGAGACCGGGAATGCACACTAAAAGAGGTACATTCCTCTTTGGAAAGACTGATGATGTCACCATCCTACAAATACAGACAGAGAAGGGAAACCACCCAGTAAAGCGCATAGCGCGCCGTGTTAATGCATCTCTCGCTGGTATCATAACATAGTTAGGTAGGGGTTTGAATCCTACAAATGTTGACTGTGTGTGTGTCAGTGTTGGTCAATGCAGTGTGGGTTTTGCTTTTACTATGGTATGACATATTATGATTACAACAGTAAGTGCATTGCACACATCAGGTATCTGCGTGGCAAATATATATGTGTACATGTCACCTCAATCAGTACATAGGTGTGAAGCCTTCATACTACATGAATACATTTGTTTCCATTGACAGGTTCTGCAGCTGCTTCTCAGATCGTAGGTCACATATGTATGTATGTGACAAGGCCATCCACTTTCGTGATCTGTGGCCAAGGTAATCTGTGCCACACACACCCATGACAGTTACCTAAGAGTAGTGTGAGTGAGGGTATATGCCTGGGGTATATGTCAGACATGTTCATACACAACAACGACTGCCAATAATGGACAGTCTTTATAGGTGTACAACTGCCTTGTGGATATGCATTCAGGCCTCTAATGTCTTATGTGATACACCTTGAGACTCCACAATACCTATGAATATGTGGATACCAAGGGACACATGACATAACATGAGGCCGTATGTACACATTGGTACCCAACATGCATGTTGAGGGCTACCACCTGTGTGGTACTGACGGGATAGTATGTAGAGTACAAGTGGATGACTATGCCATAGTCAGCTTACTGCTATACAGCATGTATCAGACAACAGATATCTGTCTGTATTATACCTTTGTGTAGGATATGTGTCCCATCCAGAGAATGCATTGTAGGCCAATGCATGCATTTCCAGATATGGATGGACACATCCCTAGTGTGTTTGCATGTATCTAAGGGGGCTATATGCCAAACAGGTGTGATCACAGGAATGGGTGGCGGTCATTACCACTGGTCAGTGTTATAGTGTAGCACCAGAAGGATCCAACTGTTACTGAGTTCCCTATGACTGTGTGTCATTTGTCAGGACATCATCCAATGATTGCTTATAGTTATGCTGTTGAGGTTGTGTATACTACCAGACCACAAATCATTGACAGATATTAATGGTATCTTCCACAGCATGGTGTCAACCCATGTCATACACATGTCTACCCATGTTGTTACATAACTGTAGTAGAATGCATACTGTCCATTGAAAGATAATATGAGATGTTAACAATGTGTACAACAGGGTATGCCACACATCCCATGTGTCCACTATGCACGTACATGCAGACAGTGCACACCCACCATGTGCACAGATGTACACTTGCTAATCTGTACTGCACACATCACACACATACTGTCCACTCACTAACACATGCTGGCAACACATTACACTTCAGCCAAGTGGCACATGGGTGGACAATACATACTCAGACCTAACAATGGTGTAAATAATGCTACATTGACAATCAGAGCTTTGATGCATAATGTCTGCTCAGATATACCTACAAGTATGTCATTATACTTTCCTGTTGACAACTTGCTAATATTGCTACACTGCTATAGTGTCACCCTGTGCATCAGCACCATGTTAGCCTGTTCCTCCATCAATGTTACAGATTACAGGAGGTGACACAGGTATCATCATATGCACAGGGCGTTTTGTTGTTTGCCAGAGCCTGACATTGATCCATCCAATCAACATGCCTGTGTGTGTGTGTGTGTGTGTGTGTGTGTGTGTGTGTGTGTGTGTGTGTGTGTGTGTGTGTGTGTGTGTGTGTGTGTGAGGGACAACAGTACAGCATGGGACAATGCTGATGTAATGTGTGTGTGTATGTGTGAGCCCTAGTTATTTGGTTAATGTGTGTGTGTCTGCATGCACACAGCTCCACCATGTGGCTGCAATATACGGTAGTTTGTGGGACAGCCACAGACTGTACCTGCTAGACTTTACTGATCACTGTCTCTGGCCACGGACACAGTACCTGTGCCTGGCAGGGGTGCTACGGACAGTATTGGGTACCAACCCTGACTGGGTACTGTCATCAGAGGCAGAGGTATGATGACTGGACCCATGTCCCTGCTGGGACTGGCCAGAGCCACGTGCACGTTGTCTGCTGGGACAGTCAATGGACAGGCCAGCCCCAGCATTGCCGGGGCTGATACTGCCACTACGCAAGTGGCTGTGAAATGTGGGCCATCCGCGGCTACTGCCAGCTGTTGCTGTTGCTGGAATGCGTCCGCGTTGACGTCGTAACTGTCCCGCACGGTCCTGGCTCATGGAAGACATATCGTGGAGGGCATCTAATGTCTCCCCCCAATGTCTATCAATGACCTCGGTGTAAGTCCGGATGGCACCGGCAAGGTCATGGATGCTGTCATTGATAGCGGTGTAATGTGCCCTCTGCGCCCTAAGTCCCTGCCTGGTGTATTGTTCCGTACATGCCTGAGCTTGCATTATAGCCCAGAACATACTGGACATCTTAAGACCTGTGAGGGCATGCCTGCCAGGGGCAATATGACCAGTGGTACTCCCCTGAGAACCCCTGGACCTCTGCCTATGTGGTACCATTCCAGGAATATGGCTTTGGCTGCTGTGAGGGGATGCAAGTGCCATGGGTACCACACTCTCCTGGTCAATTCCAACTGTATGCTGTCCCTTGCCTATGGCCATTGGTGGTGAGGGATGTATTGACAATATGAGTGTGCGCATAGATGGGGTCGAACGCTGTGTACTGCTGATTGGCGGGCCAATGACAGACCCTGTCAAACCTTCCTGTGCTAAAATACATGTCTCATCATCACCACTATTCGGGGCAGTGGCTTCAGGTTCCCTGCTGCTTGGGGCCAGCCCTAACTCAGCACCTGTGAGAGGAAGACAGGAAACACACTTTACGGTCTGCACATGAACACAAGCACACATGCACACATACACATGCACACATGCACACATGCGCACATGCACACATGAACATATGCACACATGCAAACATGAACATGTGCACACATGCACACATGCACACTTGCACACATGCACACATGAACATGTGCACACATGAACACGTGCAAACATGCACACATACACATGCACACATGCACACATGCAAACATGAACCTGTGCACACATGAATATGTGCAAACTTGCACACATACACCTGCACACATGCACACATGAACAATTGCACACATGCACACATGCACACATGAACACGTGCACACATGAACACGTGCAAACATGCACACATGCACACATGAACACATGCACACATGAATACATGAATACATGCACACATGCACACATGAACACATGCACACATGAACACATGCACACATGCACACATGCAAACATGAACATGTACACACATGAACACATGCCCACATGAACACATGAACATGTGGAAACATGCATGCATACACATGCACACATGCACACATGAAAACATGCACACATGCACACATGAATACATGCGCACATACACACATGAACACGTGCACACATGCACACATGAACACGTCCACTGAGGAACACGTGCACACATGAACACGTGCAAACATGCACACATACACATGCACACATGAACATTTGCAAACATGAACACGTGCTCACATGAACACATGAACATTAATACACTCCTCACTACAGCACAAACACACACACACACACCAGCAATCTAAAACATGCACTATAGTGGGTGAAGATGGTTGTCAGTATCACAAGGTAAACAGCCACCACACACGTGTCAGCATGCAGAATATGTGTTGCACAAGACCATGCAGTGCAAGTGTAGACACCCCTATTTAATGGCAGTATACATGCCTTTGATGCAACTGTGTAGTTCAGTGATTGGCTACACCCTGGAACACAGTGTGTACATGAACACAACATTGCTGTGCAGGTATTATCAGCTCTGCAATGCCTTGTGCACCATCACTCACAAGTATACATGCCATGGCTGCATGTGGTATCTGTGTGACACATAGATATCCATGTCTGAGTACAGTGTCTGTGTCCATAGCAGATAATAGTGGGAACGGGTGTAGCACATGCATGCTATGTACACACACAGGATGAGTGGTGCATGTTGACGTGAAGGAATCCCAATGATCGACATGGCCAGTGTACAGAGGTTATGGTGAGTGTGAGACATATTGCAGATATGTTGGTGCCAGACATGGCATGGCATGCTACATGACTGCAACATCAAACACCACACATACCCAAATGTGTGTCAGGTGACCTATACACCCACTAGCATTCCAGGACATATATGTGACACTTTGTTTGGATGGCGACTGCTGTGCATATTGTGTATACTGGCATTTGTAAGCACACACACAACATGCTATGCATGTTGTGCATAGGTGCATATGTTTGCACACACACGACATTGAGGTGCAAAGCAATGACTGCTATGAGTAGTACTGTGGTCACTGTAACTGGATGGGGTGTAGTACCCTATGCCATCATCAACATGCATCTTGTGGTCACTCACAGCTACTAATGTGTGCAAGACCACTGCCTAGCATGCTGTACCTGAACTGCAGTGCTGTGGCTACATTCACAATTACACAGCCACCTTGTACATGGGTGTGTGAGGTGCCCAATAGGGAGCATTACCTAACATGTCTGTGTTATGTGTTGCAGAGTGTTGCACAGCCCCATGATAGGCCTCCACCCCTGAGGTACATCATGTGTGTGTGCATGACATGTGGGATACTGAAGTGTGACCTTACAGTGGGTGTGTGGTAATGCCAAATGTAGCATGTTTTCGTGTACTGCGTATGATTAACATGTTCTGTTGTGTACAGCTGTAGCAACTATGCATATCCAATGTGCAGTACAGTGTTGCCACAATTGTGTCTGCTGCACTGTGCATTGCATGTGATTGAGTCAGCTGCTGACTTTACTGAGATGATTGATGTCTCACAGCAAACATGCACAGCATGCATTAAGTGTAGGTGTGTTACGTGTACATGGCCTACACCTCACCTATGACATGCACATTTCATTACCATTATTAAAGTGTTAACACACTCACCAGCATGTATCGTCTGCCCTGCTGTCACACCAGAGGGACCTACAAGAATATGACACAGTTTGTCAGTGGCCACAACTGTGGCATTGCTACTGTGAGTGTGCTAATCTATAGTGGAACAACAGTCAACAGTCACAGGTGTACAGATACTATTCCAAATATCAGTACTGCACATGATAGGCAGCACAACTGCTAAACACACAGTACACATCTCACATATGCATATGCTAACTATACAGGTAACTGTAGTCTACAGCTAGGGCATATTACCTGCACGCTCCATGTCATCCTGCTGTGTGGCTCCGGCCTCCATGATGACACATGTGTGATGCTGTTGCTGCTGTAGGCCAGGAGCCACCATGCTTAGGAGCAGCTCCTGCACTCTGGTGAGGGGGGGATGTATGGCCGCCCCACCACCTGTGGCAAGCTGTTGCCTATGGATATCAGATGCATGCTGCCGGACATGTCTAATTAAATCACTGCAGTGATGGCGTACCTGCTCATATGTCCGATTATGCATGCCTATGTCATTTTCCCGGCGAACAAGTTCCTGCCACAGTGCAGTACGTTCTTGGTGGTGCTAGCTGGCCCTGGAAAAAAGCAGGTTATAGTGCTGGACCAGCCGGTTCTGGATTTCCTGCTCCTCTGCAGCTGTGTATGATGGATTGCATTGATGAGCCATATCCCTGAAGACAATTAAACGATATGTGTGAACAAGCCATGTGGCACACAACATTATGAAGTACAGATATCACTTAACTATCAT